>NW_025109966.1:279183-334138 GCF_011392965.1 Frieseomelitta varia
CTAAAATAATATTGTAAATAATATTACGTAGTTACTAAAATTGATTATTAAGATAATATTGTAAATAATATTACGTGGTTACTAAAATCGATTATTGAAATAATATTGTAAATAATATTACGTGGTTACCAAAAATTGATTACTAAAATAATATTGTAAATAATATCACGTGGTTACTAAAATTGATGACTAAAATAATATTGTAAATAATATCACGTGGTCACTAAAATTCATTACTAAAATAATATTGTAAATAATATTACGTGATTATTAAAATAATATTGTAAATAATGTTACTATAATTAATTACTAAAATAATATTGTAAATAATATTACGTAGTTACTAAAATTGATTATTAAGATAATATTGTAAATAATATTACGTGGTTACTAAAATCGATTATTGAAAATAATATTGTAAATAATATTGCGTGGTTATTAAAATTGATTACTAAAATAATATTGTAAATAATATTACGTGGTTACTAAAATTGATTACTAAAGTAATATTGTAAATAATATTACGTGGTCACTAAAATTGATCATTAAAATAATATTCTCTTTTTTAAAAGAGAAATCAAATTAATGGACGAGCGAAAAGTTAACTGAGAAATGAAAGGAAATATTACAATATTAAATTTTTTACAACACAGGAGTCAATTTGTAATTAGCATTTCATATGAATAATTCCGATCTTAACTTTCGAGTTCAGCATCGATCCTCAGTTGATTTCTTTTTCTCAACCTTATCATTGAAAAACTTCATCGCGGCAAAGGAACAACCATTCCGCTTTCTCGTTTGACTTTCACTTTCATTTTTAAACATACTTTTACCTGACTTTTGCATCTCCCGCAAACGCGCGATTAGTCAAGCGTGATGCTGATCCTTTTTAGATGAGTAGTTCACGTCAAATATAGAAATCAATTGCTTCAAAAGGTTTAATTGCTTTAGGCACTCGACGCAAGATAAACTGAACAAAAATTGACTTGTTACATCGTTTTCTTTTTGCACAGTGTCGATGAATTGACAAATTTACAAGTTGCAGATTATAAACCTACTCTTTTTAAAGAGCTTTCCTTCCGTTTTCATCGTCAAGCTTGACAATAATTATTATAAACATTGGAAACTTGTAATTTGCAATTAGAAATGAAATCTTGTAAAATTTAAATTTGCTAGATTTTCCCGGTCTTTACATAATTTCTGATGTGATACATTGGAACTTGCAATTATTATGGAAGGATGTTTCTAACAACGCCAGCAACTTGTAATTTGCGATCAAATTTCGTGATAACGTTAGTTAACTCAAAATGTGCCAAACACTCCTGGTTTTTCATATTTCACTGATACTG
Source organism: Frieseomelitta varia (assembly GCF_011392965.1). Lineage (NCBI taxonomy): Eukaryota > Metazoa > Arthropoda > Insecta > Hymenoptera > Apidae > Frieseomelitta > Frieseomelitta varia. The sequence continues at coordinate 280,533 of NW_025109966.1, forward strand.
TTTGACCGAGTGTTTAAAATCTCTTCGAGACTTTCAAACGTTGGTTCTTAATTCTTAATTCTTAATCTCATTTCTTAATTCTTCTGGCCTAATGTGAAGCAAATTGATTCTTTTGTTCGGCGTTAATCCAATTATCGCCGGCGTTTCCCTTCCTTACTTTCCACCATAAACCGAAACGGCTGCACTCGGCTGGAAAGTATCGTTGAGATCGTTGATCGATTGATCAGCCGGCTGATCTTCTACAATCGGTTAAAATCGAGGTGAAAATTTAGAAATCTCGAAAGCTGGTTCCATGTCGAACGAGCGAGACAGAATACACCAGGGGGGGGGGGGGGGCCCCCGTAAAAAAATTTTAAAACAGGAGAAGCCTTTTTAAACTCTTACGCGCAGAAGAGCCTACTTTGCTCAGTTGAAAGTACAAAACGCTGTCTTTAAGTAATCTATCAACAGATCCTTCGAAAGAGGGTCCCTTAGTCGGAGTAGCCGAGTGTTCTTTCTAGCATAATCGAGACAGGGACGTCGAAGGACAAGTGTCACTAACAAGCCTGAGCGCTTGGCGACGGCTGGCCCACACAAGTGTGCAGGATTCGGGAAATCGTCGTATTGCCTAAAAATAGGGATATTTTTTTCTCAAGGATCTGGTAATGGGGAAGACAATGATTCCTTTTGGTAAGAGTAACTGTGATGGCACTTACCCCAGAACGTCTGAAGCGTACATGTATTTAAAAAGAAAAAAAAAAAAAAAATGGAAGAAGAGAAATTTTTGACATGTTAGAACTGTATTTAACGCTCCAGCTCTCTTTTCTGATAATATTTTCCCATTTATCCTTATACCAGTTTATTTTTGCAAGAAAATATAAAGAAATTTTCTTTATTGAATTTTAAATGAATCACATGGTTGGAAATTAATTTTAACCACAAGATTCTTATAAATACGAACATTTGTGTATTTTCAGTACAAAGTAAAAAATCAAGAGTTTCTAAATAGATTGTCAGCAATTGAATTAACTTGTTTTTTTTTTTTTCAATTAACAGATTACAAGAAATTTAAAACATGAAACACTTATATAATGAATATATGTGAATAAATATAAATATGATACCTATATAATGAATTTTCAATGATACTTAAACACGAAGCCATTTTTCTATTTCAGGAAAAATTGTGAAATATCACACAAAGTAATTCCTTTAATTGTATTTAAACTACTGTAACTTATCCAGACAAAAGTAATGTCTCTTTACAGGAAGATTACACGTATGGCTTAGATCTGACTATATTTTTATAAAGTACCTACCTGAACGAGAGCTTCAGGTTGCAGATGCTTCAAGAATTCACCTTGCTGATACGTAATCGATGATGGTTGCTGCTGTTGCTGCAACCTAAGCTCAGCTTGCATTGCAGCAATCGATTCAGGTGTGCAAGATGCTCGAGCTTGGACCCAGGATCCTGCAAGGATGAAGCTTCCAAGGACCACGGACATTGTCACCAAGGTGACAGCCGCGATTCTTGCAATTTGAACCGCCGTGCTCTTTGGCCTAATGTACGCCTGCGAATAAATAAATAAAAATTTCAACCGAATTTTCGAAGTGACAGAGTTATAAATGTTTATTATATGACAACATAACAGGAAGACAAATACATTCTACGTGCGAAAACAATTTAAAATTATGCTGTTTTGTCTGATCAAAAATTAATCACGCACGACACCGAGCAATTTTCTCTTGAAAACGAAGCTTCGAATAGTTTCAATAATTGCAGATTTCTGATTATATTCTTTTATGTATTATTGATCATTTTTCTATTAATTACTGGAGTAATTGAGATAATCTTGTGTCGAATTTAAACGAAAGTAAAAAAAAAAAAAAAAGAAGAGAAACAAAAATCTACACGGTGTAAGAAATTTTTTCTTGACGTCAAGTATTTTTTTGCATTTCAGAATTAAAAATTAGCGTTGTACAATGACTTGACAGAAATCAGAACGTAGTCAAGTCAAGCGTGGCTCCACGATGTATTGTTGCACCGATTTGTAAAATAATAACTTCATTGTTAACTTACTATTCCGGGTTTAATTATAAAATAGAAACAAACATATCCGGGTAACAGGTCCGGCGTGAAGCAGTTTGGTTCGATATAAGTATACCTCTTTCAATCTGAATCTCATTACTCGACATTTTCCGTCGTTTCTATTCTTGTCGTTTCTATTTTATGTTAATCAAACAGATATATCTCTGCGATTATATCGCGCGCGTTATGTTTGGTCGCCGTAGACGAAGAAAGAAATAACTAAACTGACTTCCGTGATGATCTCACTACATTGAAATAAGCCAGTAGCATAAATTTAATTACACTTCCATCAAGGTTTCTTCTTTTTTTTTTTTTTAAATCATCTCACGCTCATTCCTTTGTGCGATTTCTAATATAGTTCTAGAAATTCTTCACTTTGAAATTATTTCCTACTTCTGCATGTTACAGCTCAGAAACATAATTTATATTATACACAGGGTATTGAAACTGAAACTATGAACCGACAACTATGAAATTTAAATAGTTTTACTTATTAATTTGTAAGATACCGAAGTAAATAAATGAGAAGATCTTTATTTTTGAAAAATACTTTGCGTCTGACATCGTTATCTTCTTTATCTCCCTGGTTTTTGGCATATGTAATTAATCAAATGATAAAGGCGATTCGATGCAAATGAGATAATTTACATCAAAACATTGTTACTCAGCGTGAGCACAAGTCTCTCGCTCGTTTATTGTCTCATAAAATATTTGCACGTCTGTTTTATGTAATAACCACAGAATAATACATCAGATAGGGATTATGATTCACTGAAATGAATTATAATTACCTGAATTTGAAAATAAAGTACCAAATTGTAGATCCAACATTTGTTATTTTTTCAAATCAGATTTTGACACAACTTTTTTTTTATTTTTTCATTTTTGCTAAAACGAATTGAAATTGCAATTACTTGTAGCATTAAAAATTAGTCGAACTTTCTGTTCTCTTTTCTTTTTTTTTTTTTTTTTAATCTTCTTAACGCTGCTAAATGAACGATTGAACTCTCACTTCTAATTGTGAAAAAAATGGGGCTTGGAAATTAGCAACTTTCGAAACGGAGATTGTAAGCAACGCTTATTGATTTCTCCATTCAAAGGGAGATGAGAATTCGCTGTAAACGCGGCGCGTTTCTGCAAACAGGACAGACGCGTGCATTGTAGTTACTAAATATGCGCAAGAATCATTACAGGATAATGTAGTCAATGCAAAATGTGTACACGCAGAGTGCAATCGCACGAACGTGTGTGGAACTTCATGCTGGCTAGCCAACCGAGTCGAGGTCTTTTGTCGTTTCACGCTCTCCTTTCGCGTGGTCTCGCGCCATTCCCACTTCGCGAAGCTAATCGCGGGAAAAAGTGAAAAATGGAATTGGAAAATCTCATCGTTTCTTTTCTAACACGCGTTTCCCTTCCACCATTCATACCGACCGTTTGAAGTTTATTTTTCATTTCTTACAATAAGACTGAATTTTGATCCATTGGAGAATCAATGAAACTAATGATTTTCGCTAACAAGTATAGCTAGACGAACCACGAATTTCAAAGACAGTTAAATTTTGTCTTGTGTTTTGTTTGAGACTGATACTTAATGTAATTTATCGAATAATAAACAACTGCGTAAACAATACAACCGAGTTCATTGACAGCTAGACGAATTTTTAATTTAGAAAAAGTCTAATAATAAAATTTTGCTTTGTGTAGCAAACTGTCAATCAGATCGGTGTAACCGATCTTCCAATAAGCGGCTAGTAAATATACTTCGACGAACATCCCCCAACTATGTGTCTAACAATGAGAAGAGATCTTAGATCTTATTTTCAGCAACCAAGCGTGAAGATCATGCCAACAATACCGCAATTTTCTGGGCATCAACTATCCGTGCAAAATCGTTTGAGATCGGTGTGAAGATGAGTGGATGAGGTGAGATGTAGAAACAGTAGCTAGCCACGGGAATAAATCCGATAAAGTAAGACTGGCTGCTCGATAACTGTACTTTGACACTATTATTTGACGTCTCGAACTCGTTCTGCTGCTTAAAGACTTTCTGAATCAGAAAACTTTGCCACTGTCTTGAAGATCTCGTTTAGATCGCTCGATATAGATAAACTCGTGTAATATTAACATGTTAATTATTACAAGCAACATCCAGTAATTAATTGGCAGTGATAAATTTTCTATGTCTAGATAAAATATTTTAATTGAAGAGCAAAGTAAATAGGCAATCTGGCAAAGTAACCGCGTGAAAAGTGAATGCGGTTTGCATGAAAACGAATATGAAATAGAAACGTAAGATGTACATACAAATTGAAAATATTTTTGTAATTTTATTTTCTAACAAAGTTGAATGTACTCTTTGACATTTTGAAAATTTACTTTTGTACGGAGTAAGGTCATAACTGAAACTACAAAGGGGGCTTAAATAAAAATTAAAATTCGTTACGATAATTAATAAATGAAGTACCTTCAATTGTATTCATAAAAATATAAACTTGCAAGTTATATTAATTAATTTGAGGAAATTTTTCAAATATTAAATTTATATTATTATGATTCTCAACTACCGAATCAACTCTCAAGCATTAATACACTGAGAAACATGACGTCAAATAGGTTCGAAATAGGCACTTTTACTAGTATAGTTCTCATCATCGATTTCGACATCGGTTGCACTACGTAAATAATCAGGAAGAATCCCGCGAGATTAACGATAAAACGACGTACCAGTTACCATGAGGATAAATCACCGTTGTACATCATGCATCAACACGCGAAGAAATTTACATACTACACCGATTAGCTACAAGTTTCAACGTTTCAACGTGTTTCGTGCGTCGATTTATTTTACTTCTAGTTCAGCTCGCCTCTCTTATGAATAAGCATCGTAAGGAACAGACTAGAAAAAAGTTTTTCATTAAGAGGAGCGATATACAACGTAAAATCATCAATGCAATGTATAACTTCAAAAACCTTCTTTCAGAGAATAAGGGAAATTGCAACAACGTTTATAGAAAATGAAGAGTAGTACAAAAGGAGGAATGCCAAGTTTTTAATATTTCTCAAAAAATGAAAATTTATCTTTCAATATGTAATATATATATTTATATATATATATAAAATATTTTTTGTATATATATATATATATATATATATATATATATATATATATACAAAATATACAAATATATATATATATATACACACACATACAAAAAATATTTTATATATATACATATGCACATAATATAAAATACAAAAAATATTACATATATATACACATACAAAAAATATTATATATATACATATACACATACAAAAAATATTATATATATATACATAAATATATATACACATACAAAAGATATTTTATACATATATATTCATTAACTTCACATTTTCTCATGTGTCAAAATAAATGTAAAACTCAGAAAGTTTCGATTCGCGATACCACATACATGCATAATCAGTCGTCAAAAAAACATTGACGTTCTCCAATTTTCCCTGTGAATGCTTCGTACGAAACAACTGCTCTGGCGATTAACGGGTAAATGTGAAAACGGCATGAAAACTAGCTTGCGAATCTCAAGAGAGGCGGGTTCAACATTTTCCCATGGGAAAGAAAACCTGGCTTTCAGACGGCTGGCTGGCGATTGCGTCTTGCTGCTTTAATTGGTAAATTAATTGAAAAGGGCAAACGCTTGTGACACGGACTGTACTTGTACGTATTCGTAATGACCTCGATGTGGATGGACGACTCTAAGGTGAGAGGCCTCGAGGAGATAGTAGGCCATCCGAGGCTGCCTTTATGCTGCTCGATCTGCCAGACAAAAGTAAACAGGCACTGTTGCCAGGCACACTCCACAGTGCCAAAGGATTATTATACGTTTGTGCATGTGTGTGTGTTGCATGACAAAATTTTTTAAACGTGTACATCTTCTTCGACAGTGTGCCTTGACTCATTGTTCCCTGTACCAGCATACATACACTGTCTATAAGTCGAAAGTCCTGAATCACTTCTATCTACTAGCAGGATATTGTACTGTACTCGGATGACTACCCGGCTCTTTATGGTTTTCCAAACAGGATAGATTCCTAACAAACAATAGATTAGATTGCTTGATTAGGGTAGAAAAACTGACAACCGTGTCACTCGTGTTTTTTGCACTTGGTCTCTATAAAATATAGATATTTGTAAAACTGTAAAAACGCAATTCATTCAGTCGTCGATTATCATATTATCCAGCAACGAAGTAATGGACAAAATGAAGGCGAAACTTGTGTCTTTTCTTAGAAGCCAATAGTACGCTGCAGGTTTAACTTTGATCCATTGAATAATCTATCAAAATTTAACACGAGTATTTTGTGTGACAAGTCAATTATTGGGAAATTTTTTTTATATTTTCGAAGAGAATACAAATCTTTCTATTTAGAATAATACCAGAATGAGTGTTAAATTGTACAAATATTGGGATAAAATAAGATTCATCTTAGGATTCGATTATTCTGTTACTCCTTTCATGAGAAAAGTATTTCAATATCTACGTGGAATATAAAACTTGATTTAAAAAATTCTTTTTCCATTTCGTCAAGTATAAAAAAGTAAAAAAATGATAAATTTGTGGTTCGTAATGTACACACGCCTACTGAATGCTTTTAAATGGTATATCCACGATGATCTGATGACTCACGATACTTGGAGAGTCAAAAAAAAAAACTGGCTCTTCAATATGCCTTTCTATTCGTTGTATCTATAAGCAGCATTACGATCCTCCAATAAATAATAAGCTGACATTCGATGATAAATACTTATCTATAAATATTGAACTTCAAAAAAATTTAATTTTGACATCTTTTTGTGTATTATTTTGATTTGCAGATCATCCATTATTAATTCGTTAAAATTAAAAATAAAAATACATATATTTGAAATATATATAAAATATTATATAATTATAATAATTATAATATAATTATATATATTATATTATAATTATTATAATTATATATTATTATTATATATAAAATATATATAAAAGTTAAAATTAAATATATATAAATTATAATTTATAATTATATATTAAAAATATATAATTGAATAATATATAATTAACATATAATTAAATAATATATAAAAGTTAAAATTAAAAATATTAAATGAGCAAAACATTATTAGAAACGACATCATCTCGATGTTTCGAAGTTAATTTTAACTTTTATATATATGATAAATATATATAAAAGTTAAAATTAAAAATATTAAATGGGCAAAGCATTATTAGAAATAACATCATCTCGATGTTTCGATGTCCGGCGTTATTATTATTAATTAAACCCGATCCTGTACATATATTGAACAATAAAATGGTGAGAGAGAGTACCCCCATTTACCACGATGGTTCGAATAGGATTTATTATTAAGAAAACAGAATGGTCTTTTCTACAGAATTCTGAACTTGGCCGAGATAAATCGTTATATTGGTTTCAGCATAATGACTCGGTCTTCAGTTATCACTCGGTTGGCTATCCAAAACCGAAATAAAATTGAAGATTAGAAGTTCAAGGAGCCACATCGAACGACTCGGTTAAAGCCAAGCGTACGGGACTTCGTTTTTAGCACGTGAGGATAGCTGTTCCGTCTAATTAAAATGGAGGAAGAGTATTAGAAACGCCTATCTTTCCTTCCGCGATCCAAACCGTTGTCATAAACGGACTTACAGAGATACGCTTGGAAATTCCGTGACAATTAGCGCAATTATTTTTTACGTGGCATCAACCACGAATTATAAAATCAGTTGGTGGTATATTTGTGGTAATTTCCAAGCAAACAAATTATCCTAAATATACGTAATTAACGCGCGATTTAAATCGCTAAAGCAATATTGACATTGTGTAGATATACACAGTGTGTGTGTGTGTGTGTGTGTGTGTGTGTGTACACAATTCCATTTCAAACGAATGGAAAAGCTAATTGAGAAAACCGGAGAGCGTTAAAAATAACTTCTGCTTTTCCGCGAAACGGACGTATTGAAATACATACACATATATTTCGAATACTTACGTAAGAAACGATCTCGATCGTGCTAATCGCGCGTAAACCCTCGCAAAGTTCGTTGAAAGCAAGATCGATCGTTTGGAAACGTTTTAACAAACGATTCTCGTCCCGATTTGAGAAGAGCCTGAATCCTAAGAGAAATCGAACAGCGCGAGGTTAATTAAAAATTGAATTGAAAGCTACATAGTGTAAGGAATTTAACTGAACACGTGAGAAATCTTGTGAACGGATATTCGTTGAGCAATTCGTCGTAAAACTTTTAGAAAAGAAAAACCGCTGATGAAAGGAAAAAAAAAAAAATGGTATCCGCGTATTGTAAAAGATCATGTTACGTAACATCAGCAGGAAATTCAAGTTTCAATTACTTGTTATTCAAATAATAGCAGGATGGCCATATTATGAAATGATTACTATCTACATATGTCTCCGTGTGCTCCCAACTTTGTCCCGCGGATGACTCCGAACCAAGCATTAAAGTCTCCAGGCATACACGATATGCGTATTGCGGCCGTCATTCGAGATTAGATCCTTTGCAAACGTAAAATCAAATGTTTTTGCTGTTGGATGAAATAATTGACAAAATGTATCTAAATATACAGAGGAGAGATAATTATAAATGCGCGATGATTTATGTTTAATTATTAGCATTAATTATTTTAGTTGTTAATTACTTTACCAAAAATCAAAGAAAATTACGTACACGTTACGTTTCATTATGAGGTCGGATTTAAATTACAAAAAAGAAGATTAGAAGAAAAGAGGAACGTTTAATCTATGAACAAGTTTGCAATTTTGAAACGATATAATATCGACTTTTAATCAATTTTAATAAATTTGCAAGTAAATTGCTGTATATAATATAATTGTCGTCGGTTCCACAATAGCCAGTGATTTCTTGGAAAACGTAATTGCCCGCGCTCGGATAGGTTATATGAAAATTCGAGACACATACTTGTGAATTCCGTAGAACCCGAATAGTACGATTCTAGTCACGCTTCGATTGAAAAAGAAACGCAGGTTTAAATCGCTGCAGGTGAAATCTGTCAGTCTTACAAATGTTCTCGTTCGTCGGCGTTTGCCGTACAATGAAAAACGGTGCGGTCGTCGTAGCGAATACCGTTTTCAAATTTTGTAATTATATGAATTACAGATAGAAGCAAAAAGAAACGTTACTTTAAAGCACAGAAAGGGGAAGTAAGTGCGCTTAGTCACGGATTATTTCAAGAGCATTTTGCGTCGTCTATGTGAATGGTTTCGTCTTTTATGGTTTCTTTTAGGAAAATGTCATTTCTGACATATAAAACATACGTAATTATTTAAAAATTACAATTGCTCTTTTGTATATAAGATCTCCTCAAAAATACTTTGCGTCAAAGTTGTTTTCCTTTTTTCATCGAAAATATGCAATCTTACAATAATAAAAAAATAAAAAAATACGTAGAAACTACGTTGAAAACTTTTTTTTTTCGAAGATAAGAACGTGAAATATTACTGTTGTTGGCCGTGAATGTATATTCTCTATTTAATGTTCTTCTGTTGTGTCGATTTGAAACAAACACTGACGTCGTGGAGAACACGCACTGTTCGAGGATGGAAATTTAAATTCCGTGTAAAATCTTTGAGACTCAAAGAACAACAGGCTGTTAAGCGGTAACCATAGAAGTTTCTACTAGCAACGAATGACCGCGTTCACGAGCGATAGAAAGTTTCCGGTTTCAATGAAATAAACGAATGAAAAAAGAAAAAAAAAAAAAAAAGCGTGGCCAATGTTGAAAACCGCGTCATGCATGATTTTGCAGAACATAATATCGTATCACGTTAACGACATATGAAAGTTCGATCGGATAGGGAAAAACAATACGAACAAGATCATATAAAATTGTGAAATTGTTTCGTCCAATGTAAATAATATTCAATTGTAGGAAATGTAGCCAGCTATCATTTCATTTATGTGATCATTAAGTCAAACATCTCATTTCAAATTTATAGGGTGAATTTAAAGAATGTTCCCACGGAGATTCGTTTCTCCTTTTTGCAATACGAGCTAACTGTTTTCACGGACTCTCGTTGAAAAATCACTCGTTTATGACAGTGCATTTATTTACTTGGAACGAACACGCACACGAACGTGTTGCTACGGTAAACATGAATTATGAGTACTGTCATTTACGTCTCCTAAGTATCATCCATTTCTCTGGGATTTCCTAGTGCAACTGTATTTTTCGAGAGGATAATTAAACGACAAAGTATCCCTCTGCCATTACCTTTAATCGCATATTATTCACCACTCTACGTCTGACATTTTACATAATATAAAATATTTATTTAAATATTGTGATATTTCCGGGCCTTCAGTAAAAAAAAATAAAAAAAAATAAAAAGAATAAAACTTCGAGATCTTGATTTTTGAAAGATCTTTGAAATTAATTTCTTCAAAGCGAAAGCTTTAAAAAAAAAAAAAAACTCGTTCGTCGAGTTCCTTTACGGACAAGAGAAAAAAAAAAAAAAATTGGAAATAACGAAGAAAGAAACGAAGCGACAACACGGCCAATCTTGAAAGCGCGTTCAATGTTTTATGGGGGACTTTCATTTCACACCGACACTTCTGACAATCGCAACGATTATTGACAGAGAAAGTTTGCGGTTAATTAAACGACAAATTCTTTCGCCAATACGCGGCAGCGCGTTTCGTTTCGTGGAGAAATATATCTCGTTCCTGAGAAACACGTTCCGAGCCAAACACGTTTATCCCTTATCTAGTATACAGAATATCACGCTCGCGGAAACGTGCCAGATATAAAAAGCGGCGTGATTGTTTCCACCATCGGCTACATATTGTCTCTTTCGTTTTTGTACGCGACTTTTGATCGATCAAGCAAATAAACAGACGGACACGTATGGCAGAGCGTGGTACGCGCAATTAAACGTAGTTCCAGAGACTTTCACGGAAGTACGTTGGCTGCACGGATTTCCGCGCTCTTTTATAAAACACCGGTCGAACAACGCTCCCGATTCGAAATTGTATCAAAGCCAGAACGATCTTTGCCGTGGTATAATTCATCGTTTCCGCTGCATGACGAAATCTATCGCGCTCGATCTATCTTCTTTATCCTGTAATTTTGCAAAACTCCGCGTGATAAGCAGAGCTAATTCTGGTAATCAACCTCTTACGTGCTGTGAATTGTTTTACCTCAGATGAAACTTGATTTTTACGTTGTATAACTGCCTTTGTAATTTTCAACGGGATACCTGCAGATCGTATCTTGGACATGAATAAATGAAAATGTGAAAGGAAAGTAGTTGTGGAAAATGATGATTTAAATATGTTTGTATGTGTAGAAATCATTGTATATCTAGCGGAAGAATTGAAATTTAATATTAACTTCAACTGTTTTTAATTGACAGAGAGAATTTGTTTGTTGTTTTTTTTTTTTTTTTTTTTTTTTAAATCCAACTCCATTTAAATTTCTTATTCAGAGAAATGATCTAACTCGTCGTGTGATTTTTATTTTTAGATTACTGAGAGTTCTTACTACGTATGTGAAAGAACTTTTCTACAAAAAAAAGTGTAGATTTTTCTTACAGCAATTCTGTTCACACGCGCTATGCTGGTTTATTAATATATTAGCAGACTATACTGTCTAGTCTATCTATCTCTCTATCAACCTTGTGCCTTTCATTTGAATGCAACGTTACTCCCCGACTGTTAGAGAAGGCAATCTGTTTGAGGATCAAATGTTTCCTCTATTACTCGAAGCCGATGAAAAATTAGGAAAAAGAAGTCCTCGTTTTTCATCGACCTCGAAGGTTCTTAGGCCTCAAGCTAACGTTTCTTGTCAACTCCGTGCGGAGTGTATTTTTTTTTTTTAAATATATTTGAGAACTTCGCCTGAAAGAATACCACATGATCTATAGCACACTGTATGCTATTGAATTTTACACGGCTCTTTCGAGTAATCCGACCTCCAGCTCTAACGAGTCAGCGAGGCCTTGGTCCTCTTGGTAGTTTTTCTCTTCAAAAAAAATCGAGTCCCCGACTCGTAACTTTAAGTATAACTGCGTGAAATTTATTTCTATTTATCCACCATTACGTACTCGTAATTTAATATAATCACCAAAAGATTATTATCCAAGATAAAATATTGAAATGAGATACTTTTTTTTTTATAATTATACAGTCAGTTAGTTGCAAAATAGTTTTAATTATGTATGATTATTATTGAGATTACTAGCTGGAAACCACCTTCGCTTATAACTGCGAACTTATTCTGAGACCGACGTCCTTGCATACATTTTTACAACTTCGTCGTGACAGTTCTCCTGCGCTGGCGTTGCTGCGCAAAAGAACACATTCATATATTTAATCTCCTCTGCGTAATCGGCACGGCACATTTTATCATCAACCATTTCTGCTTGTGCTACTTGTTCAGCCGAGATCGAGAACGAATCATTTTGTCGTTCTTCCATCTTTGGCAAAAGTCTTTACGTAAGCTCGTTTTATTCTAATTGTGGTTAGCACGATGGTAAATGTATCAACCGCGAAGTCTCGTTTAAAGATCAGAATACAATTTATGAGGCAACGCTAACGAGAATTATATTATATAACGCTCGTTCACTCTGTTAAAGAAAAAAAGGAGAAAAAACGAGAGGAAAAATGAAAATTTTTTATTTACACGCCATTACACGATGTCTGGCTGGGTAACTTTTTTGTCTAAACTTTCTCATTTCAAAGTTTATTCTTCGTGTATTTTTCATTAATGATTTTGAATATATATCTCTTCTAATTTTATATTACATTTCTCTTCTCTTGTATTATATTTCTCTCGTAAATTATATCTTCTACTAATCCAATATTTGAAAGAAATGTTAATTAACAATCGTCTATGTGTATAATACTGCTGCCAATGCGATCGTTATCAAACAAACTCATGGAGTCACGCACCATGTCAAACTGTTTTTAAATCGCACGCCTGTTTCCAGGTAAAAGACTCCATTATTGGTCACTGTCGTTTTTAGACTATAATGAAATATTTAAGTGAAATGAAATCGAACTTTGCATCGTGAAATGAGAAATCTAAGCTCAATATCGTTAATCGGCAACAAATTACTTGTAATTTATAATACTGAAGAATATTTAACTAAAATAATTATAGAAGACTATTTAACTAAAACGAAACCAAGTTTCAGCATCCTTGTAAAACCATCTACAGCACAGTGCTTCTAGAACCTCTGCTCGAAATAAATCTAAATCTCGATCAGTCGTGGAATATATTGACCAGACAACATCGATCTACGTCGATACGAAAGAAACTGTTTCGCTCGGTAACCTTCCACGAAAACAGAGGTTCCCTGTTAACGTTCTCAATATACGAAGGAAACTGAAGGCTTACCGGTGGCGGTTCGGCAGAGGAGTACACCTCGCTTGGTGCGTAATTACTATGAGGCGGATGAGGCATCTTCTCCGAGACGACGGCTACGGTCGCCAAGGAATCCGGCTGTTCCTTCTCCATCTTCCCTGATACCTTTATCTTCTTCCTCCGAAAGAAAGCACTGAACGACAAATCGACTCTGACTACGCCCGATACCCTTTTGCTGGATGTTTGCTTGGTATCTCAAGGAATCCTCTCTCTTTCTCGTTTCCTCGATCGACGAGAACACTTCGATGTCGATCGCTCGGCGAATCGACGAGCAGTGAGCGGCCAGCACCGTCTGACACCGCTAGCTTAGGGTTACCCCCACCAGCTGGTTGAAGCTGCTGAACCTTCTGGTACACCTTTCTGATGGGTATGTCTTCTGGTACCAAGGTGTACCTTAGCGTGTTCTCGTTGTCGGACTTTCTAAACAGCGCCAGCGTGTGCCTGTAACCGTGGGTGAGACCGAAATGTCCGTGGCTACGTCTGCACGTATGTGCAAGCATAAACACAGGTGTGTAATATTACCTGTGTATACACGCGTGTGAATGTAACGCATGTATATATACTACATATGTCCAACGACGTATCCCACCGTGGTTCTCTCTACATTCGTATCCCCATGTGTGGGGATCAACGTTCGAACGCCAAGTTTTGCAATGTTTTTCTCGTTCTCTGCCCTCCTCCACCTGCTGCTCGTTCGCCCCCACCTTTCCCCCACGGGCTCGTATCCCGTTTTTCCCCTGCTTTGGCAAAATTGCATCAATCTGACAGACATACGGACGGGCCCTGGAACAGAGACGGGACTGTGATGTTTTTTGAATGTGGAACTCTCACTGGCTGGACTTTTAAAGGACATATGGTTATTTACCAGGCGCGTGTCTGTCCGCGTATGTGCGACTTGCATACGAGTTGCGGCTTGTTTCGCCCAGGCAGGGACGATGTATGTAATTGGAAAGGCACCGCCGGTTTTCGGGAAAGGCGATTAAACATTTTCTCTTCGCCGAGATGTAAATCGCGGTCGCGTGATAGCGGCGCGAAGAACTGGTGTTACAAACGTCTGCTTACTGCTATCTGAAACATATTATGTTTGTTAGAAACGATGTTGCGTTACTGTTACACTGAATTGTTACTTGAATTTCTCAGCAGCCAAACTTTCATCAATTTTTCAAGAAACGTACATGATGATTTTCATTTTTACGTTTATTTATCGTAGGAAGATGAGCTAAATAATAGCAGATTCTAAGAAAAATTTTGAAAATGATATTTTTAATTATTTATAATAGAATGATAATTTTTTTCATGTGATCAATATACTGTCAAATGGTATTGATGGTAACAAAGAATTTACATTATATATTAAAGTAGTAAAGTTGTCATATATATTATAAAATATGGAAAGAATAAAAATCATCTGTAATTGACTGTGAGTAAATAAATTGTACATTGTTTGTGAAATATCAAATGAATAAAACGAATGCTGTAATCAGTAAAAATTACATAAGAGGCTACATGAACATCCACGTTACATCAATCCTTACAATGTGTACTTTTTGATAATATTTAAAGAAACTTTGTTATTTTAACGAAGATATAATTATACAGTCATTTTTCATTTATGTTTTTACCACTGTAAATTAAACTACTAACATTTTATGTTGACAGTGTATACATGGATATTATATTTACATTTATGTAAATTGACCATTTTCCAAATTATTAATTTCAAAGATGCAAAGTTTGTCATACATTGCAAAAATATAATGAAAAGTCCTATTTTTACTGTAAAATAACTCATACTTTTGCATTTGTATACAACGTGCACGAGAGATGGCGTTCAGCAATTGTTGAATGATTATTTTTAAGGCAAAGGAAAAAGAGAAATTATGTAAAGAATCGCGTTCATTCACTAACTCTTAAATTGTAACGCATCACGTGCGCTTTGCAGTGGTTTATGTTCTTTTTTTTTTTTTCTTGCAATCGCGATTAAACTATGCGCTGACTAAGCGGAGTTTCAGAAACGATAAATTCCTGAACAACAATTTTCCATTTCTCTTAAAAATGAAAGAGAAACAAACATGTTAATAAAGCAACAATAAAAATTTACGTGGCACATCATCTGTAAATAATTTATCTTTCTTATACCATTTACTTTTCTATTATAAATGAATCTCGAATATCAAAACGATTAATTATCGAATTGTCTAAACTTTAACTGAATAGAATTTAAAGCACATTAATTAAATTGTTCTCGAGACAAAAGTTCATACAATTTAATATTATTAATCGTATATAAAATTAACAGATTGATACTGATAATAAATTTTACGTGTATTAATAAATTCTAAATTAAATGAAAATACCTTCGAAATTAATAGTTACAAATGTAAATTATTATATGACTTGAGTTTACAAACGGAAATAATTTCCGATAGAAATACAAACATAGACAAAAGTGTAAGAAGACGACATTGCAAAAGATGGAAATCTTCGAACAAATGAATTGCATGATGGGATCAAGATATTGGCAATTTCGGTGACGAGTTAACTCATCCGTTCCAATTAAGAGATTAACGATCCAAATCTTGTATGATTAAAAGAAAGATGTAGATTGGTGAAGAAGTGATTTTTTTTTTTTTTTTCACGTTAAGTTTTCAAGCGCGACAGACGAGAGTACGTCGTAAGTAGAAGCGATGTAATCTATATATGTATGTACAGGAAATGACCGGCCAGAAGAACCGAGGAAGTTCATATTACAGTGTTGGTTAATGGTGGACGGATGCGTATGCGTGACAGTGAACAGAATGAAAGGCCATCGGCAGAGATGATAAAAACGTAAACTTATGGATAGAAGGAAGCGCTGGAAGCCTTTTGTTTATCGATATCCATTTAACATACGAGCAACGGCTGAGTACTTTCGAAATTTCACGTCGTTAGCTTATTCAGAATCATCTGCAATCTAGCGACTCTGTATTTAGGCAAAGAGAAGCTCCGATGACTTTCGACGATTCTTGATGCTTCACGTCCAATTTAACTGCAAACCTTTGAAATTGAAATTTCATTACGATATAGTTGGTTGATTTGTAAATTTTACAGATTAATTAAATATAGTACAAGAGTTAAAATTGTTGTTTAAATTATCTTAGATGTAAATGAGTGTAATGAAATGATGAAGAATTCAAAACGAACGATTTAAAAAATAATTTCCCTCAAGATATGAAACACTTAGTAAACATTATTCTGAGACAAGTAGCATTTTCGTTTACTTTAATCCTTAACTCTACTTTACACTACTAAAATATAAGCAGTTTAATATTTTCCATCGCATGCCCGCCAAAATTGATATTTATTCCAATTTTCAACGGAGATTCAACGTCAATCACTTAGGAATTTTATATTATTGGAGTCACTAATATATAAATCAGACTAGAATACCTGCATAAATTTAAAAAACAAACGCGGTGATATCTGTTTAATGCAGCCATTTCGCTATAGAATGTGTGTCTAGTTAAAGATAAACGCCAGCAACGTACACGTATTAAGTTACGTTATCATCTAACGTTTAAATTATGTACATACGTCAAAACATAGACAGGAAGATAAACGTTGTTAATATAATTAACGCGAAAAATTACGTCTTATGTGCTTCGGATATAATATATTTACATAAACAGATAAAATATTATCGCATGACTACCCTCTCTTCGTGAATCGCATGGTTACAGAACCCTAATAAACAATATCCTAACAAACAATAGATCAGATTGCATAACAAAATACACATTTGGACGAAATAAACTTGTAACACTCTTCCTTGGAACACTGCACAGAAGAATAATTTCAATTCTTAAAGATCATCAGAAATGAAATTTCACTTAAATATCTTCTTACATTTTGTCTAATATTAAATAATAATAAAACGTTTAATTACGTGACTAAAATATGAAATTTCATCTACGACAGTATTTCAATGTAAAATGAAAAACTTGTACGTAACAATTAAATTAACGTCACTCATTTTTTACAAAATACTGTGGATTTGTCATCAATGAAATTCTTCGATTTAAATTCTTTGACTCTAGATTTTTTCTTTTTTTAAGTCAAATTTAGGCTAAAAAGTGAACTGCCTCGTAGTTTCTATATAACAATGTAGTATTTGCCTCGTAGTTTTTAAATAACAATATAGTATTTAAATAATAACTCGAAAGGCTAAAATATTAAAACTCCACGCACGTGTTTATGCATATGTATTACGCATTTCGGACAACGTTCATATATTATTGTGCAATTGCGTATGACGACCAGGACAAAAAGATAAATTTTTCTTCGTTCTTTCTTGATTTTAGACATCGTTAATCATCCAGCACACGAAAATCTACGTGCTTCTTATTAGCATCGTTCTCACGTAAATGGTACTTATGCAGATGATCTGCACACTGCACACGACAAACGAAACGCATTATACTTTAAACTTCTTTTATTTTTACTGACTTGTTAACCTTGTTTCACAGAGTGAAAATATCACCGAACATTTTTCACGATCACCTATATTTTTAACGTGAGAATTTCATATTAAATTTTAGATTTTTACACTTAACAATAGAGTTGGCAAATAATGAAAGTTTCTACATGCAAGTATAGAAAGTGAAGCACATAATTAAGTTTCTTATTTGTTCATTAACATAACAAATGTTTATCTAGAGACCAAGATCAAACTGTATATCGCTTGAAGATTATAATAGTTATAAATGTAGATAATTTTGACGTGCAGACAAATACGTTATTAGTAAGAAGTATACAAAAGACATACTTCTTGTACATTGTGGGCCATCAAAATGCAAATTAAGTTGCAAGGTAAGTTTAAGAAATAATTATTAATTTCATCATGTTGTATCTTCGAACGAACAATAAACATGCTGGCACCACATTGGACCAAGAAAATTTTCCGTCCAACGTAATGGGTAATTGAATTGGTAACTATTTCTGAGAATACGCGGACAAACGTGAAAACATCGATCACGCTGGTTATCTAGAGAAGAAAGGGAAATAACGAGGAAATGATCAATGCAACACCTGGTAACTCTACGTTAACAACTCGAGAGCAGCCATTAAATTACTGACAATTAATTTTAATGCCCGCTTGTCATGCAAACGAGATTCCACCACTACTGATAAATATTTTAATATTTTAATTAACTTTCAGTAAAGGAGAACAGCATTTTGTATTTTCTTATACAAATTGCAGATAATAATTTTCTATGAAAGATTTTAGATCTGAATGTCTTTTATTATAGTAAATAAATTACCTAGCAAATTATATTCATCGACTAAATTGATTACCATTACCAAGTGATATATCTATTATATATGTCAATCTTTAAATATATGTAATTTGCAAAATAAACTTAAAAAGACTGGTCAATTATGTTTAAATAATTTGATGTATTATAATTACTTATTCTCTTCAATTGTAAATCCCAATTTTCCAAGTGTTTTTCACATTTCTGTTTCACATTATTTTATTTCAATTATGCAAATTTTATAATTTTATAATTATTTTGAAGCTAAATTACATCTTATGGAAAGCAAATATAGTATAGATATTCCTGCGTGATAGTAATACATTGGCCAATTGTTCGAATTCACTCAATACAATGAACAATAAGCAATCTTGATAAAAAAAAAGCCATCTAATTGAAATAGTGTACAATTTATGCGCGATGAAAATATATATCTCATTCATCTGCATTTTTTCTTCAACTTCGCCGAAGTGGAGTATTAAGATTTTATGGTAAAACGCTTTGATTATAATGCACAACATTCGTAATTTTTTTTGCCGGTTGCGTCGATTCTATCAATATCGAAAATAATCGTTAAAAAACAACGAAACGTATCGAACCGCGACAATCTTTACACTTTCTTCTTTCTTTCACTTGGAACGATGATGGACAAGCTGTGGTGTTTCACGAAATATGTTGCAATGTTTAATAAATTTATCATATCGTTCTATCAATTAAACTTATCGAGCCACTATTGAAAATCAGTCTAAACCATCTTATCCAATCATTATTATAGAAACGTAGATTCTGCATTTGAATAAAAAGGTAAAAAAGTTGAGTATTTATATTCATTGCTTTCGTGATTCGCTCAAAAATTCAGTCGAGATATATTCTTCTATTTTATTCGTATCAGAAATGAATTTATCAAGGTCAGAAAATATGATTATTTAGACTCAGGATATGTTCATTATTCTTTTCCTATTTTCTATATCCTTTACAATAATCACAAATCATATAATTATTAAGAGACAGAACGCTGTAACTTTCAGTAATTATTTTTAACTGAATAATATATTCATATATTCTTTTTATATATTATTTAATATATAAAATTCCTTCTTCAAATCTACTAACGTGTGTAAAAATTTTAAATACGTCATTATCAAGCTATTGCCAAAGAAACATTTTTTCTAGAAAACATTGTGCTTTTACTCCAATTATCAACGCATTGTTCATGCTCATTTCTTTAGAATTAGAATCGATCAAATCGTTCAGGAATGAAAGATGGACAAGGATCGATGTTCGTACGAAGACATATGACTCGTAGAGAAAGTGGGAAACGTATTTACACCCGCGAGTGATCGCACGAGCATCGTGAATTCTGGTCTCATCGTTTTCTGCAATTCCTGGCAATTCTAGGAAGTACCTACATATTCGTATAACGTGTGCTCTGGAGAAAAGACAAAGATTACCTCGTAATTCGTCGTAATAATTGAAAACAAAGCGCGAACACTGCGTATCTCTTCTGTTTGACCTGGTTCCAACTGATTCGAGTACGTGAATGGGATTTTCTCCGGTTAAACTGTCGCGTGAAGATATAAAGATATCACGTTATATATAGAAACTGTCCCTCTTTTTTGAACATTCATTTCTGTAAAACAATATTAAAGGTTACTTTTGATTCGGAAACTAGTGATTATTTTCTTTTTTAGAATTAAGTTATTATAAGTATTAAAAGAAAATAAGTGTAAAATAATTGGCAATTAATCTATGAAATTGATAGAGTTTTACATTGCAACCGTTTTATATATTCTTCTTTAAAGCTTATTGAAAGTAACATGATATTTATAAAACGAATGTTTTATCTTTATACTGATTTATTTCTTTTATATTAAAAAAATGTTCAGAAAGAGTTAAAGTTTCAAAGGAGAACTTTAAACAATCATTAATATAAATACTTCTTGATGTCAATCAAGCAGAACAAGATTGACGTTGGAAAAATAACGTCCAATAAAAAATTAGGATGTTATTAATCAATCAACGTCATTCAAATTCTTTGCAGTTGCTTGAAATCTAACAGGATTTCATTCCTTTGATTGGACAACAATAATACACTCTCGCCATCAAAGTGAATGACGGATTTATTGCCACATTCATTTTTCAATGCATAGATACAATGTATATAATCCTTTCTGAAATATTTGTTTCAGATTATATTGTCATTGGTTCATCTTAATGTTCTCGAAAAATATGTAAATTGATCAAATTACATATGTTCTTCAATTCGCATTACGAATTTTATGAAATATTATCATGAAAGGTAACCTCGTGCAAATCCATATGAAAGAACACTTTACCTCGATTCCTATATCGGTGTTAATTACATTATAATGGGGACAATAGTGCAATTAAGTACATGCACCGACAGTTTTAATCGCAAACTTCTCTTAGCAATGAATGTAATTATAGACGTGTGTAACGGTTGACATCGGCATTAAATACGTGTACAAACTCCTATTTAAAAATCGATTAATCAATTTATAATTTCGAACTTGTAATTTTTTTTTTAGAGAAAGAATTATGTACGATTTTTATCTTACCTCTTCCTACGATATATTTTAATTCTATTCGTTGAAATCTATGGAAACAATATGAATAATACATCGTTGTATACTTTAATTCAGTAGAAACCAAACAGTTAATACTCTCTATTAAACACAGCTACTTTTTCCTAATGTAGCAAACGTCGTGGTAGCTTTGAACGACATTTTATTATTTGAAATTATGATTAATCATTTTCTAGTAATGTTTGCACTTCTTTCGATTCATAGGCTGCACTATTTAATGAATTTAATAACGAAATAATGTCAAATTCATTGCAATGTCCGTTAAGACTCGGGAACTACTGAGTTCGATAACTTGATGCAATATCGAAGTATTCGATATATCTCGATTACCACAGTAATAATTCACACCGTCTGAAATATATAATCGATCGTCGATAAAGTAGTCTTAATGTTCAATTTACTCGAATCATTTGAATAAATAAATATTACTCTGTTCTTCGTTAATGATATTTACTCATAATCCATTTATTGTTAATTTTATCATTTCCGCTGTTAATTATATGTTTGTTTTTTTCTCTATTTTATTGTAAGTATCTATGTAATCTATAAAGGCGAAGATCCAACGGAACCCCATCGCCGCTTTAATTGAATAGAAATTACTTATCAAATTTTGTTGTATAATTGTATAAATTGTGAAGAGTGAAGATGAATTTTTATTATTGTTTAAGGCCTTAGGCGTCCTTTCTATATGTCGCATAACTGTATTATTATATTAATTTTGTGTTCCATAATTGTATTATTACAATAAACTGAATAAAAATATACATATGTATTAAAAACATTTGAATTAAGCTTACGATTAAGTTACACGATTGTATTATAGTAGGAAAAATAGCAGACACCCAGTATAGAAAAGCACTCCGCGTTAATACACAGCGAGCTACTTTATAAAGAAAGAAGTAGATCCAAGATAAAAATATGTTTTCACCGTGCGGGTGGGGAATGCACACCGATGCATAAAGCGCATAATCGTACACGCTTAGAATCTTTTGATCTCTTTCGTATATACGTATATGTAACATCCTAACTGGATGCTTGTGTCACTGTCGTGAATACTCGCTTTCTCTGGCAGTAGCGTATCTACGATCTTTCTCGACAGCGATATATCGATTTATATTAGATCTAAAATTAAAATGTTTCCACTTTAAACTTTCATTTTATGATTTTAAATTATATTAGTTAACATTTTGCAATAATCTCATTTTTTTCATCAAATTTATTTACATATATTCCCAATTTGTTTATTAATATTTTTAAATTTTTCGAATTTGTTAAAAAATTTAACAGATTATTTAATATATTACAATGAGGAATATTCATGTTGCAATTTATACGATTTTAAATAAAAATTGAAGTACAATAGTGGGACGAAAACAAAATATTAAAAATAATTTTTGTATAGTATGCTTGTCATTACATTCCTGATTAAAGAAAGAAACATATGTTTCTTGTGTACATTTCAAAGCATACAATTTGGCATATGAATTAGATATATATTTTTCAAATAAAAGAAACAAGTCTAGAATACAAAATCTCAACATTATTATTCTCTGTATATAATCCAATCATAATTCATTCAATTATATTGCAATATAGGGAAAATCATTTTGTTTTCAAAAGGTGTCATTAAATTAATAAAGAAACAAAGATTTATCTTCGTATTAGAAAAAAAAGAAAAGCTTTTAAAAAATATCTTCTTTTAAGAAGATATTAAATTTATATTTTCAATCCATTTCAATCGATACAATTTTATTGTAATTAATCAGTTACTGACCTCTAGCGGCGTATGTTGCACGGTAGAAAAGTAATATGTATTTTTTAATGTCTCAACATTTGCGGTTTACAAAACTCTGAACTTTGTAATTAATATTTATTTATGGTTTCAAGAATATCAAGTTAGAAATTGTGGGTGTATTACATAAATTACATTTCTAAACACAGTTATCTTTTTGAGAAGAAAATGCAATGAAAACATAACCTTATTTACAATCAACAATGGTATTATTTCTTTTTAACAAATTCTTTATAACAAATATTAATTAAATACAAACAAAATGTGAATTACCTGCTATAGATATTGTATCTTTGCTTCCATTTTAAAGTTTGTTTCACTTTGACATTTTTATTATGTAAACAATTTTAAGAAATTGCATAATATAAATACACGTGCAGATCGCCAAAGTTTATGTTTCTGCTATTTTGTTTAAACACGTTTATTAATTTGTGCAACTGAAATAAATGAAACAATATTTTGTCCAATATTGTTATATCCAGTGTATAATTTCTATAAAAACATATGCTGTGTTGTTTATCAAGTGGCATTTTTAGTATTTAACAATGGATGGTAACCAAGTAATGGGGAGGAAAATGATAAAACTTATTATAATTCTTATTATAATATAGATACATTCTTGTAGTGAACATCAAATTTGATTATTGTGTTAACTCTTGTCACATGAAATTCAAGAACTTTGTTTTTGAATTTTTATATAAGCAAATGTATTTATTTTTAAAAGGTTATATTCAACTCTCATATTTACATTTCTCACACAGAGATGTATAACATTTCTTTGACATTGTTTATCATTCAAATATTATTTAAATTTTTTTTCTTTTCCTTCAATTTCTTTGAATTTGAGGTAATTGTAATTGATAGTCTATTTTTAATATTAAAGCTAAGTTTCACATGTAACCTCATACATATATCTTGTCAAGAAAATGTAAAGTATAGAATATATTTCAATTCTATAATTTATTTTGTCTTATTATGTTGTATAGGAATTTTCTTTAAAAATATATATATATCATTAAATTTATGTTTCTATCTTCTTTTTGCTTTAAATTTCAAATTATTTTTTATAAACAATGTAAACCTCTTATTGATGTTTACATAGTAATCAATGTTTTAATCTGACTTATAAATTTACGTGCAAATTTTTGTCACTTGTATTTTTAAAGGTGCTTGATAATCTTTTTCAAAAAATACAAGAAAAAGAAATATCATGAAGAATCTAACAACAAAACAATTACAAAGAATAGAAAAAAAGAAAAAGAAGATGGCTGCACTTCTGGAAATAACTAAATTAAATGATAAAGATAGAGAAGCCAAAATGCTTAAGAAAACTGTTAGTATTCTTAAGTTATAATATTTTTATATTTGTAAAGTTTATATGATAAATATTGTTTTAGTCTACAATATTAGATGAATCAAATGATACAGACAGCAATGAGATTTCTATGGAAGAAAATGTAAAACGTAAACGTCCATGTGATGAAGATTTAAAAGAAACATTTTTGGATAATTCTATTAAAAAAGAAAATGAAATGGATACAAAAGAATCAGATACGCTTGCTAATAAAAAGCCTAGGTTTGTAATAAAATGATTATATTTAATTTGATACATGAATATATATTATTGTTATTATTATTATTATTATTATTATTATTATTATTTTATTAACTATTATTTTTGATGTAGATTAAGTGGAGATGATTATTTAAAATTAAAACAAGAATTGAGAGAACGTAAAAAGAAACTTAAAACAATACCACGATTTCGTTTGAAAGCAGTTGGTGAAAGTGCTAGTTTAACTATTAATGTTAAAAGTGAAGATAGAATTCCTATTTTTCTTAGCGATGTACAACATTTATTATTGTACTCATTACATGGTCATCACTCACCCTATATGCCAACAAGATGGTGTCATCTTGAAAAATATAACAGGGTAATGTAAATATTAAATATACAAAATAGTAAAAATGAATTTCTGAAATATTCAAATTACAAATTTTTTGAGAAGGTCGCACACACTGTGGTTCTTGTTGTTGAAGGACTTTCTCTATATCATTTTATGGCTTATGAAAATATGTTTCCACATATAACATCAAAGTTGGAACATAGAGTAGAAGTTGTGACACCAACAGTCTATGGAGGATCAGTAATAGAAGAACTTGCAGCTGTTCCCATAACCGGAATACAAAGCGATAAATTACTTAAAAGTATGTGCATTTTAAAATAATAAAGTATTTGTATAATATGTAAATAGCATATTTGATTTTTCAGAATATGGATCATTAGAAGCTGCATTACGTAGTAGCGGTGATGTAATAAAATTATTACGAACTGTGTTTCCAATGCATGGAGTTCCATCAACAAATGCGGAAAAATTTAAAACAAAATATGGTCTTCCTGGAACTGATAAATTTCCACGTACAAAATTACTTTTATCTTTATGTCAAATGGTAGAAGAAAATTATCCTGTTCCACTGAAAGGAGAATTAGCAAAAAAGTTAGTACCAATAATACAAATATTTTAAAATATTGAATTTAGACATTAAATAAACAAAAATTTTATATTTAGATATGGAAATTATATAATGACAAAAGATGTTTATGTAGAAGCCAATGAGAGATCTCCAATGATTGGTTTGGATTGTGAAATGTGTAAAACAACTAGTGGAGAATTGGAATTAACGAGAATATCTCTCGTAGATGAAAGTATGAAAGTAAGTTCAATTTTGAAGTTATTAGAATAAGCAGGGTATACAAATTCTATTAAATTCTTACCACAGATTATTTACGATAGTCTGGTAAAACCGGATAATCCTATCATGGACTATCTTACTCGATTCAGTGGTATAACAAAAGATATGTTAGAAGGTGTCACAACTACGTTGTCCGATGTTCAACAAATATTGAGAAAATTGCTTCCTCCAGATGCAATTCTTGTAGGACAAAGTTTAAACTCTGATCTCCATACGTTAAAAATGATGCATCCATACATCATTGATACATCCGTAATTTTTAATATTACTGGTGACAGGTACATCATTTTTTCCTCTTTATATTACAGTTATATTCCCATAAAAATTTTTTTAAACAAATTGTACTAAATATTGTATATAATTATAGATATCGAAAATCAAAGTTACAAACTTTAGTGAGAGAATTTCTCGGTGAAAGAATACAAGAAAATATATCTGGCCATTGTTCAACTGAAGATTCACAGGCTTCTATGAAATTAGTACAATTAAAATTAGCAAATAGTGTAGATTTTGGAGATGCTGTGTTACTTGGCTGTTGCAACATGGAAATATTAAAGATGGAGCCAGAGAAAATGACAGATGATCAAAGATCATTAAAAACTGAAATACAAAAATATGCCACCTCAATTTTCAAATATGTAGTAAAGGATAAAAAAACTGCTGCCATTGTGGGTAACGGAGAAGTTATGAATGAATACTCGAAATATTTAACTTCTTCTATCAATATTATGGATGATGAAAATTTTAGTAAAAACGATCAAGTATGCAATCAAGTATTTAATCTTAAATCAACTACGTATATTAATAATATCTGATATCTATATTATGATAATTTTATTGTTATGCAGGTACGTCTTGTAATCGCGGACAATGATAAACAGGCCGTCCTCCGAGCTTCACAAATAGCTATGGAGCATGCTTTTACTTTATGTCATGTTAAGATAGAACAAGAAAAATTAAAAAATGATAAAATACAAAAAACGTTCCGTACTGTAAATAAATGGGTACATAAATTATGGCAGCATATGGCAATGAATGGTTTGGCATGTATTATATTTACGGGAGAAAATAATGCAGCAAATGGTGCTTGTTTTTTGAATTTGAAGAAAGAAATATCTGAAGATTGTACAATACATGTTTGAAAATAGAGAAATTTATAGAGAGAATAACTAAATACTAATTTAAAAGAAAATTATTAAAGAAGTATTATTCTGTCAATAATATGAATTGTAAAAAAAAAGCACGAAGAACTAGAAAACAAAGTCTCATAATTAATTCTCATTCAATAATTATTTTATAGAAATGTACAAATATCATATTATTAATAAACTTTTTTACTCCTTGTAAATTTAATGAGAATTTTTACAGTATGTAAAAATTTATTTAACAGAACATACACATTTATAAGATGGATATCAAATTAAAGAGAATGTTAAATTTAATTTGTTTGTTAATTGATTATTTTAAAATTTTTATTAAACATTAAACACTCAATTATTTTTATATAATCAAAATATGGATTATTTGAAACATACAATAATAATAAAAATAATAAAGTTGGGAGTTGCAAATAGAAACAAATATTCATATCGTTTTATTTTTGGATTACATCTTAACTTTATCGTATATCTATAAATAAAGTAATATTGAACATGCATGCAAGGATTTTGACTAAAAATACAATTGTATTTTATATTAAAAATATACATTATTTTATGCTAATAATAAATTACAATTACGACATGGAAAATAATCGCAAATATAAAAAAATTAAAAATAAAAGGACTTTTAGTCATTTATTTTTTAATTTTACGAAAACAATTTTTAAAAGTAGATATGTAAGCATTAGAATAATAAAGACTAAGATAATTTTGGGAACAATTAATTTTTTTTAAAATGCAAGGTAAATAGAAATATGTATTCTGTAAATTAAATATTAACTTTGTAACCAATATAATATTTAAAACTATTTTATAATGCCTACAGATCATATAACGCAAAATGTTTTAAAAATTTAATATGGTTTATTATAAAACTTTTGTTTACCTAACATTTCTTGCTTTTTCAAATACATTAAGTAAGCAGAAACGGGCTGTCGTGAATTCCTAGCAAGCATCTTTTCCCGAAATGAACTTATTCTTGGAATTTTCTTGCTTTTTTTAATTGTTTGAATATCAATAACACTAAATTGAGTTGTACTTCCAGAACAACTTGGTAAAGTAAGAAAATCTTCTTCTACGGTCATATTTTTTACCTTTATAATAGGTTTGGAATTAAATGTCGAAGATTCTTCTGATATTCTCCTTTTTTTCATTGATTTTAATGGAACATCCGATAAATTTTCAAGTACATCATCAGCAAGTCGTTTCGCACCTTTCCCTTGTTCTTTCATTTTACTAGATTCTATTATTTGATTTTTGGATTCCAATTCTTTAATCTTAATTTCTTTTTGTTTCCGCATTTTTTCTGTGTGCTCTTTCTGTTTCTTCTTTTTCATTTCTTTGTTAGCTTTAATACTATCGGTAGTGCTTTTTAACAATTCCATCGCATCATCTCGAGCTTTAGAAAATGTAATCGTTTCTGGTCCTTCATCAGAATCAGACATTGCATCTTTCAATTGTTGCTTTTTACGAGATGCTACAATATTTTCTAATAATTTATACTTTCTCTCTTCCTCTGATAATTTTTTAGCTAACGTGTTTTTAGTCTGATTTAAAATATCACTTGATAATATCTGGTTTTCTTCAGGAACTTTTTTAACTGAAACTTTTCCGTGCTGCAAAACATCATCTTTTATTAATAATTTCTGCTTTTTGTGTTTCTTCTTAGACGGTTGCTCATTCGAAACATTCTCATTTGATAAAGAACTTGAAATTTTCTTTTCTTTCTTTATTATTTTACTCTTTTCACTTGTAAAATCTGAAACGCTTTCAACTTTTTTTTCTTTCTTTTTTTTCTTTTTTATTTCATCATGTATTTTTTTATTTCGACTTTCTGGTTTTGTTTTAATTTCTTTATTTATTTTTTCTCGTGTTTGCACATCGATATTATCTCTTTCCTTTTTCTTTTTTTTCTTTTTCTTATTTTCTTTTTCTATTTCATTATTGTCAATATTGGTAATAGGAACAAACTGTTGAGTTGTCTTTGTTAATAATGAATCATTATCTTTTTTAAAGTCATTTCTAGATAAAATAACATTAGGAGTTTCTTCAAATGTTAATTGCTTTCGTTTTTTATGTTTCTTATGACGATCGCTTTCTAATATGTTTCCTGCTACTTTAAGCAATTTTCTTTTTAATGAATCATTTATATCCGCTGTTGTTTGTTCATCTTTGTTTTCGTTTTCCGTTTTATTTTGATCATTCTGTATGCTGCTATTACTAGCAATTATTAATTGAACTTCCTTGGACTTAGCATCTAATTTTAGTGTTGGTGCACTTTCGTTTAATTTTTCTTTTTTCAGACATTTTGTTGTACAAGTTGTCTTATTTTTTGAAACTAATGCTTCTTTGTTTAATTCTAATATTTTAGACGACATTGGTCTTGAGAGATTTGTTTCTGTTGTTAATTCAATTAATTCAGATGGTAAACTTCTATGAGTAAGACTTTCATTGACTTTTATATCATCTAATTTCTTTAAATTTCGTTTTTCCTTGAATGTCAAGTTTTTATTTCTTTCTTTGTTAGAAGAATCCTGTTTTTTAATATCACAGATTTCTTGTTTAGATATATTTATTTTAGGAGTACTACATTCTATTGATTTTCTAAATTTTTCTACTTTAGATAATTGGGACTCGTTTAACTTTTCTATATTCTCACTTACAAGTTCCCCAAAATCTTGTTTTTGTTTTATTTTTTCTGTTTCAAAAAACAAATTAGTATAACTATCTTCCTCGTCGTCTTTTTCTGTCTGAGATGTATCTATTTTAACTTTCTTCTTCTTCTTCTTCTTGTCACTTCCAATAATTTGAGATATACTTAAATCATTAGATTTTCTTGATTTATTTTCTTCTAGATTAGAAGTATCCATCAATTTACCTCCATCTTTTGTCTGAGATGTATCTACTTCAACTTTCTTCTTCTTCTTCTGGTCACTTCCAATAGTTTGAGATATACTTAAATCATTAGATTTTCTTGATTTATTTTTTTCTGTGTTAGAAATATCCATCAATTCACTTTCATCTTTTGTTTGAGATGTACCTAGTTTAAGTTTCTTCTTCTTCTTGTCACTTCCAATAGTTTGAGATATATTTAAATCATTAGATTTCCTTGATTTATTTTTTTCTATATTAGAAGTATCCATCAATTTACTTTTATCTTTTTCATCGATATTTTTATTGTCATTTTCATGTTCTTTTTTCTGAATTATTTCTTCTGTTTCTTTTTCATCTTCTTTAACATCCTGTTTATTATTTAAATCATTTTCAATTTCAACTTCCTCCTCCTCGCTTTTAATTTCTTTTTCATTTTCATCTTCATCTTCATCTTCATCTTCATCTTCATCTTCATCATCATCATCATCATCATCATCATCATCATCATCAACTACAAAATCTGCAAGATCTGATCCATTATCATTTGAATCTGACGATTCCGTTTCTGATGCTCTACATTCGTCTCCTGGCACATCATCCTCAGGAAGTTCCAAACCATCAAAATTATATTCCATTTTGATGTCAGAATCTATAGTGTTAGATTCATCATTATCGTCGCTACTGTCGCTTACTCCACGAAATAAAAATGTTGGTATTTTCAATGATTTATTTGTTGAATCATCAGAATCAGAAATATTTCTACTTTCATCACTTTCATCTTGCTTCTTCCTAAACTCAGCTTTTTTCAATTCGTTGTCAGATTCTTCTGAGATTTCTACATTTAACTGTTGTGGTTTTATTTTTTTCTTTAAAGAAGTATTTAATAACTGATCTTTTTCATTTTTCTTAGCAGATGCAACTACATTTTCACAATTAGATTTATTTAAAGAATTCCTCTTTTCTACAGTTTCTTTATTAAATTCTTCAAGTTTGTTTGTTTCTTCTTTCTGTATTGACTTATTAAGAGATTTTCGTTTTTTTGGTACATCTTCTGACAATTTATGTTCATTTAATGATACATTTTTTTCCCCTACTTTATATGATTCAGATAAACTTTCATCTTCCAATGATTTTTGAATAGATTTATTATTCTTAGAAGTAGAATGTTTATCACTATTTTTTGTCAGAGATACATTCTTATCTACATTTATTGACATTCTTACATCTTGTGTAATATTTTCTGTATCTTCCATTGTATTCCCTTCTTCGTTTCTATTTTTATTTTCTTTCATGAGTTTTCGTTTCTTTGCATTGGAAGACTTATCTTGACTATCATTTAAATTGTATTCCTCTTTTAATGTATCCATAAGTTTTTTTTCATTCTTTCGTGCTTTCATGAAATCTGTGAATGCTTTTGATATAACAGTATCATCCGAATCATAATCAGAAGTATTTGTTTCTTTATTTGTTTTCAGATTTTCCGCAGCTAACCATGCTTCTCTATCGACTAAAATAAGATCACATTCACCTTCGCTTTCATTTTCAGTTGAGTTTAAATGTATAGGTTTTTTATTAGTATTGTTATCCTGTCCTTTCCATTCACTAGCTAGAATATCTTGAAATACATTTGTCATATTTGTATCAGAATCATTATCATCAATTTTCATGTTTTCTTGACATTCTTTAGACACCACTTGATTAACGTCTGAATGTTTCCCATTCAATTCTAATTTGTTTTCACATTGTTTCTTCAATGCCAAAGAATCAGTACAGAAATCATCCACTACAGAAACATTCTTTGAATGTTCTCCCCTTTTAGACATTTCTTCAACAAGTTCAGCACGAGTCTCTGCAACAATGGAAGAGTCACTGCTTTTAATCACATTATTTACATTAATTTCATTTATATTATTTAAAACAGAATCTTTTAGGTTCGTATGAGTATCTGAGGATTTTAACAAATTGTTGTTGTTAGAAGGTAAATTATCCATTTCATTCTTTTGCGAACAATGTATATCCTTGTGCTTTGAAATTAATTTCACATCTGCTGAATTCGGCGAATTAATATTACTTGATTTTGGAAATGTAATTAATTCTGTATAATTTATTTCATCTTTTTCACGTACATCTTCTGATATGTTTAAATTATCATTTTTGTTTTTTGTATCACACTGACCACTAGTTACACATTGGCTTGTATTATTTTCTTCAGATTTATTCTCATTCATATCTTCTTTTAGATTTGAAGTATTCATTTCGATATCTACATTTTCTTTACTTTCATTGATACACATTTTCTCTGTTTCATTTAGTTCAGTGCCAATTTCATTGATACACATTTTCTCTGTTTCATTTAGTTCAGTGCCAATTTCTATAGGTTTATTGTCATCTATTGTATTGATATCTTTTGTATCTTTCACAATTTCAATACTATCATTTGAACTTGAATTTATAGATACTTGTATAGAAGTTTTATCTAACTTTTCACTAGATGGACTGCCAATGATGAATTCTGTTTCTGTGTTTACAACTAGTTTTTGTATATTATCGGATTTATCTTCTTCTTTTGTTGAGACATCCAAATTTGTAACTGATAAATTAATTGTATTATTAGTATCATTAGTTTTTTTGACAGAAATATTTTCATTTGACATTTCTAATAACTGTATAGAGTGTCGACGTTTTGGTGATATATTTGTTCCAATCCAAGGATATTTGCTTGTTTCTTCATCTGACTCAGATAAAGATTTTGAAGTTTGCTGTGTACTAGAAGCTGCATTTTTTGTATCTTGTATGTCAATATTTGTTGTAAGATTCTCTTTATTAGAGTGACTATCATGTTTTTCTATTGAGTTATTTGAATCATCAAGTTTTAAATCTATTTCTATGGACATGTCTTTTTTTTTAGAATCACTATCTATTGACAGTTCTATTTCTGCAGATGTTTCACTACTTTCTAGTGCATTTTTATCATTATCTGGTATCTTTTTATCATCAGCAGATACATTTTTTTCAACATCTTCAACATTATTAGAACTATTTGAAGAAAGATTTTCTGAAGAATTGTTGTATGGCTCCTGAACTGTTGTAAATGTAAATTTAATTGTTAGTTCATATATTATTTTCTATTTAAAAAAATATTATTAATAGAATTGTTAGTTAAAAAGTGCAAAATTTTTTGCAAAAATTGCAATCTACTTAGAATTAATATAATATACTAAACTAAATTATAACAATAATTAAACTCACCATTATCTTCTAAATGTTTCTCATCTATACTCTTTTGGCTTGCATTAAGTTTATTTTTGGAAGTTGACAATGATTCGTTCTTTTGTAGTGTCTTATCAACAGTTTCCGCTTTTAAAATTCAATACAGCATTAGAAAACTAGATTTTTTAAAACTTAAGTATATCTGTAAGATATAATATACCTGTTTCTTTAATTTCAATGACATTAGATAATGTACGATCTAATGTCACAACGGCAATCTTTTTACATTCTTTCTCCTCTAAAACCGTTGCTTCTGAGGGTAACATTGAAACTCTTCTTCTTGTCTTAATAGGTGTACTTATTAATTCACTCTGATGCTTGTCTAACTTACTTGATGTCATTGCTTCAGGTTCTATGGAACTAGCTCTTGTACTACGTCTAACTCCTGTTGTTGGTGGAGACTTAGCTTCTGAACTAGCTCTTGTAAAACATTTACTGAGCAACAATAAAAAATAATATATAATTATAAATAATAAATTCATACATGCACACACACGCACGCACACACAAATTACTAATTGTACCTTCTTCGAGTGTTGACCTTATTAGTATCATTCAAAGCATTGTTTCTGGTTTTCCTTGTTGGTGTGCCAACATCTGATTCTTCATTAATATCAGAGAACACAGAATTTATTTTGGAACGTAACGTTCGTCGACTTTCAGCAGTAGTGGGATTATCCATGGCACTTCCTCGTTTCTTGATTTTTGCAATCTGTATATTGCCCGTATCGCTTATAGGTGAATCTGGTGAAGACTCATTTTGTTTTGTCTTATTTCGAGTGCTACGACGAAGTGGAGAATCAAGCAATGCTGCCTCGATGTGAGCACGGGTCTTGCGGCCTACTGTTTTAAAGGCAAGATGAAGAAAAACGAAGTAATACAATCGAATCTCGCGAAATATGAATTATTTGCCCCGAGATGCATTAAAATAAGTATTTGTGCAAAGTGTTTGTACTGTTAAACTGACAAAAGTAGAATATTTAACGCTGAATCGACCGTTACATTCAGTAACTGAGTGAGTCAACCGCGTGCGCAGAGATTAAAAAATGAAAAATACAAACCAGATTTTACGCCCATCTCTTCATCCGAGTCTTTCGCGAAACGTGGCATTGTTATTCAAACAATATGCTAGCAATAATTCGTACAAAAGAAGATTATTCACCAAGAGATTACAAATTAACACGTGTTACGCGAATTCAAACTAACGACAGATTCAACCTTAACCACGTTGCGCGCATAACATCCGCTGTAGAAAATGTTTTCAGAGCCACCAAGTGACGAAATTCGGTATTGCTTCAATTCTTTCGTCAAGTTCGTTAAAAAAATTTCTCTTTTGCAATTTGAACAATTAACTATTATAGAACTGGATTTGTGCAAAAATTTACAAATTTGTGGCGCGTCTCGGTGGAACTAACAAAACTTTTAATTTCGTGACAGATGAAAAAATTATTTCGTAATGACTGTGAAAAGTGCGGGAAATAACAAAAGAAACCAAGTCAGCGCGAAACGATCAAAAATACAGCCACAATATATTTTTTGTAAGTCTGTTTTCGATATTATCTAAATTTGCGTAAAATAATTTGCTTATTTAGAATTAATATTTATAGTAACAAATAATATTCGTAGAAATGCATGTATAGTAAAAGTTCTTTTAATTATTCCTCATTCGCGTTACCCTGAAACTGCCGAAACTTTTAATCCATATCGGAATTGTAAATATTAAATATCATCTGGCGACGTTTACATTATATAAGGAAAAGAATAGTTTGAATATATTCTATAAATTTATAATTGTTTTATATTATAATTAGAATAGAAAATCATATTTTGCATGGATCGAAGGTGATCCATTTGAGAGTGTTATGCACGTATTATAAAAGAATTTGAGAGTTAATTATATTATATATATTATAAAATCATTTACATTTATTTAATGAATTTAATTTTTAAATTTGAACTTTAATGTTATATTTAAAATTTAATTAAGATTTAGGAAAACTCTAGTACCAAGCCCGGCTAGCTCAGTCGGTAGAGCATGAGACTCTTAATCTCAGGGTCGTGGGTTCGAGCCCCACGTTGGGCGATGTTAATTTTTTCTTATTTTTTTCTAAAATAAGTTTTTACACTATCACATTAATATTTATATACGTGGCATTATAAATTAAATGTGCATTTATTTTCGGATACAATTACTCATAATTTATTGTCATAGTTCATAGTTCATATCAAGTAGAAAATATCGGATTATAATTATAAATGATTTATGATTTTTTTATTAAATCGAGTTTTAATGTAAAACGACATTTTAATATACGTATAATATTAGAAGTCACCATTGCAATTTATTTGGTCCATTTTGTGTGTTGTCTCTCATCGTGAATTAGGATATCAACTGCAACTTAAAAAAGTTGTTGAAGCTTTTGTTGTTGCTTATTGAGAGGAAGTGAATGATTCACATGAGTTGTCTTTTACAGCAATTTACACAGGGTATCAACGTATACATATTTACGAGTCGGTTTGGAACATTTCGGAGAGAGAAATCGCTTTAGTTAGAATTCGTCAGTGGAACAGAATTGTGGAGAAAAGCGTTATTCAAAGTTAGAAAATTAAAACTGTGAC
Source organism: Frieseomelitta varia (assembly GCF_011392965.1). Lineage (NCBI taxonomy): Eukaryota > Metazoa > Arthropoda > Insecta > Hymenoptera > Apidae > Frieseomelitta > Frieseomelitta varia. The sequence goes on from NW_025109966.1 coordinate 316,439, forward strand.
ACTGAAAGGACATTTAGTAGTAATGTGATAGATGTTTGAAAGGATATATTTTTTTTTAAACTGCAGTTAAATAATATAAGCAAGAAATAAAAGCAATAGTTTAATATTTTTAATAATACATATAAGTGAATTTACTAGAAACTTGGGAAATGCATTTTATCTTCGAACTTGCAGGTAAATCAATTTTAATAAGCAGTTTAACGTAATTTGTAATCGGGATGTTTATGAGTTTACGAGGGAAAAATGCGTATAATACGCAAGAAAGTATAAAATATTCAAAGTAAAATATACCATAATATATGAAACGATGCATTTTCTAATTTTGTTTCTTTAATTGTGCTTATAAAAATGTGAATTTGCACGAAACACTCAATAGTAGACTTGATGCAACGCCGAGATGAGCCATTCGTTGTTATGCTGTATTTTGTGTTTATGATCGTCTGCGCGTCTGACTATTCTGGATGCTTCACTACTTACGAAGAGCGAGTACAGTGAACTCTTTATCGCCAAATACAGATCGGCTCGTGTTGCAAAACATCGGATTTTTAAACTAGTGGCTCGTATTGCAAAATATTGGGATTTACAATTGAGAGCTCGTGTTACAATATATTAAGACACGAGATCATCGGATCGCATTGCAAAATATTACAATTTACAATGAAGAAGTCGTGTAGTAAAATATTAGAATTAAACATAACACATTGAAAATATAAGCTAGGAAACAAGGTAACACAAGATAAACTTACTCTTGCTTTTTTTTTTTTGAAATGCAAAGTATTTCCTTCGAGAGAGAAAAATTATGAATTTAAAATTAAACAATGCAAGTTTTCATTCGATGTAGTTTTTCTACTTAAAATGTACGATGGCCATAGAAATACATTGAAAGCACATGATGGAATGGAACATTTCTCATGCTGAGGTATAAATTCACTTATTGGTTCTTAGAAAGCTTTATTGATCGAATAAAGTTGTTCAATATACAAGGACAAGCATATGCTTTCTACGTGAGTGTAGGATAATATCAAAAAATATTTTTTGCTCTTTCTTTTTTTGGGGGAAAAATAATAATACCGTGAAAACAATGAAATTAGTAAAAATACAGTTAATGATAGACTTTCAACAATAATTTTTCTATATTCTTTTTAGACCGACCTCCGTTTTCATAGTTTTATGAAATTTTCAATAAATTTCTTTTTCATACTTTTTGCACTTAATTCTTTAGAGAGGACTTATTATATTTTTATAACTTTTCTGAGACCTGTTGGAATTTAAGATTCCATTTCATTTCAGAAATTAATATTTAACTTATTATTCCCAAATTCGAGTCCATTATTGTCCATCATTATTAAAAAAAAAAATCTGTTTTAGAATGATCAGTTTCCTTTTTTTAATTTTCAACAGTCGTGTCTTAGTTTCATATAAATTGATGTATATACATACTTTATTTCACATTACTTTCACTCGATGTGATTACCTATTTTTTTGGCCCCTCGAATTTATTTAAACTGTTGTAACTCGGGGAGATCCCTACGTTCTGGTCAACTATTTCTGCTTTCCATTTCGTTGCGTGTGCTATCGACCCTGGACAACTTCGAAGCCCGGGATCTTGTACTTTGACCTAATTTTACCAGGCTACGCCTCCCGTGCTCCTTCAATCAATACTTCTTTCACAACTTTTATAACATATCATTTCCTAAAGGAAATCGATTTGTTTTTATCAAACAGTTCGTCACTTGCATCGTCAGTATCTGCGATATGAAAAAAAGATTTTCAGAGTACCAGGCCACCAGACTTTAGTCCAGTAAACTGGAGTAGGAAAACAGGAAGTAAGAATTCAACGTAAACTTCCGTGGGAACTGTTAGATTCTTCAACCACGCAGCGCATACGAATGAATCATAAAGAAGTCCGAGAAGTCGCTTGTCTTTATCAATTCCTTTGCATGCAAGTATCTGTATCCAGACTTCCTTCTCTTCTTTCACTGTTCCGCTCGCAGTTTCGAGCCATCTGTTTTTTACTGAGGTCATACATAATACAGAGTAACAGCGACAAATATGATTGCTTAAACGAAAAGAGATCGGCCAATTATTTAAACACGTTGCAATAGCAACGTCCCGAACAATCTGCACATGCTTTTACAAAGAATGTACAAGAAGAACAAATTTTGCGAATGTTGAAATTATTCTGTCATAGAGTGGATTGATCGTGCGCACTTGGATTTTAAACAAACAATAAGTCATATTTCGTGTAAATAATTTTTATTGAAACGAGCTGGGAGAGATCGAATTTATTTATTTAGTTGCGAGAGAAAGGTGAATAATTCGAGTTGATTCAATCAATTCTTTCGAGTCGTCGTACATCGTATCTGTAAATTTCGAAAATCGTCGAAATAGAACTACACTGTTCAGACAGAGCCATGAATTTGAAAGCGCGATAAACAAGTAATTACGAGACGCCTTTGACGGAACGAAAGTAATTATTGATATATACATACATATTTTTTACGATAAGCGTTCGTACGTTACATCGACGCAGGTGCATTGACTCTAATCGTAGCCGCATTGGCGCAAGGTTGAAGGCCAGCAGCTCGAGTCGTCCGATTCAACGCAAATTTCTGCCCCCATTTTTGGACGAACAATTGATTTATACCAATAAGAAGCAATCTAATCGCCGCGACGAGCCTATCGTCCGTTCGATGGAATTCGAAAGAGTTTTCGCTACGCGTCAAATTCACTCGCGTTGTTTGGAAAATATTAGGTCAAAAGTATTGAGCCCGTGGTGGGAATTCTATTTCCACGACTAGCAGGCTTGTACATCTTCGTAAAGTCACTGGCACTTATCTGGGTCATTAACACCACGAAAAAGGAACGAGAGGGACTCCTTCTCCCTTTGGATCCACCGGTTGATTCTGACATTTGTTTGCTTTCAGTTACTAGCTTTCAAAGAAGTTAATGACGTTAAAATGATAATCTCGGTTTTCAATCGCAACAAAAGGCAGACAATTGTTTCGAACTTATTTAGCGCAAAGATTGATAATCTTGGAATTAATTTAAAAAAATTGATTCGAGAATTAATTCTACTTTTTCAGATCAATATGTTTATCGATATATTTATGTTAAGGCCGAGAAATATTATTCCGAATATTTCTCTCTCCGTTACTTGAACCTTGTATTAGTATTTACAATTATTTTTATAACTTCTCTTCTATATATTTTTACAAAGTGAATTCTCGACGGAATATTTCGTTTGAGGTAAAGCAGTATCGTTACTGCTCGAAATAAATAGTATATAATTATATAGTTTGCAAATATTTTATTGTTAGTGCGTTATCTAATCTGGTTGAACGGTTGACAAGAACAAAATTCCGCTTCTTATTCCATATTCAAAAAGAACGTTGCACTTCTTTTCTGCACTTTCTTGCCAATTTATGTTTGAAAAATTTATTACAGATTTACTCGTTTGTTTAATTTACGTTTCTTATATTTATTTATTATTTTTTATATTATTTTTTATTTATTTATATTATTTATTATATTATATTTATTTATCATGAATTTAAATATTTATCCAAAATAAATATTTACAACAATATTTGAAGAACGAAATATAAATCAAAGATTCACTTCTTTCGTCAATCTTACATATATATATATATATAATATAAAACAAAATTTAAAAATTTATTCAAAATAAATACCTACAACGATATTTGTACAATAATGAAATCAATAAATAAATCAAAGATTCACTTCTTTCGTTAATCTTACGTATATATAATGTAATAACTCTGTAATGTATAGCTAATTAAAACACACCAATTACATATGAAATAATCTGGCGTACGAATCCAATAGCAAACAATAAAAAAAATTAATAGAAATTAAGACAAATTCAATGCAACAAATCTCAGAAAGTCGAATCGAGAAAAAGAAGGAAATGTAGAACGAAATCTCGCTCGACTAAACAACCCCATTTCGTTACTTCATCTCGTCACAATTAATGTCCCCTTAATTAATGTCCCCTCACACCGGTATACGGTGTATTTTTTTTTCTTCTTCATTGCATTGTTTCTCGTGAAAAAAAGTTGGCACTGGGCATGAAAAGGGTAGAGATGCCCGGCGTCTGCGCGCCGCGACGCGTGCTATGTATAGCCAATGATAGGTCTGCCGGGGCATCGGTTCCTTCGTGCGAATTATGTATGTTCACTCCAGGCTTGGTCATCGGGCAAGACGCACGGTATTATGTTTGCACCTCGGAAAAACGAGCTTGCAACACATTGAACAACCACAATCGTCGGCCTGACAGCTCGAAACGTGCACGTCCACGAACTGGTTTTCATCCACGTTTCATCGCCGTCTCGACGAACGAGCAAAAACGAACCCCCGACGAAATCCGCGACGGTGTACACAGTTGTTTCCTCTTCCGGTCAGATCGATATCACACATACGGAGAACAAATTTTTCTCTCCGATCGACGAGCAAGCCTTCGAGGATACCTTCCTAACGTTTTGGGTGAGATTCGGACGAGTTCAGTTCACGTTAGTTGAGTCAGTGGATCGGAGACGAGTCGTTTCGTGAAACACCTTTCGGAAGGGGCAGGGAAAGAAATGCGAATTTCGAGCGCGTGATTTTCTAAGGACACGAGCCGATGGTGCATGTTCTTCGCTTGTGCAAGAGGTATTCCTCCCGCTGGAATTTCTACTGATAAGGGCGTGTGCGTATCGCAGTTGCTGTTTACACAAGAAGGTAATTACTGGTGGAATGTGCTCAGTGTTGTCCTTTTGTCTGTTGAGATTTTTAAAATGCCTGTTGTCCATTTTTTCCCTCTCTCTTTTTGGAGAATATTCCTCTCAAAGGAGAGAAAAAGAAAGCAAATCTCACGTTTTACGGCGAAATTCTCGAAATGCATCACGTGCGATTGTCGGAACAGATTGGTGATCTCGTGCAGTTATTACAGAGTGTTTTTCACAGGGAAGTGAGTCGAGCGCACTTTCGAACAACACGTGATCGACAGATAAAGCTCGATAAGCTTGTAAATCGAATTTACTTTAGACAAGCAAGTTTTACGCAGAGTTCGTAAAATATTGATGCAACTAATAGTTAGAATCCGTGATAAAAAAACAAATTTTAGATATGTAAGTGTCTGTGATAACGGGCCAACTTAAAATGTAACTCGAGAGAAGTAAGTTGAAGCTTTTTACGAACTTTGGAAATTCGTCGATGGTTTCGTTGTCGAAAGATAGAAAAAGATGAACGAAAATTGCAATGAAAGCATATATAGATCATGCAAGAATTATATTTTGAATTATTTTGGAATCACGTTGTTCATTTCAAGGTTCAACTAATTCATGAAAATTTCATTTAGGGGAAGCTGCGATTTCGCAAAGAATTTCACAGAAACAATTTTCAATCCCACAAATTATTCTGTGTAAATAAAGTTTTTGGAGTTTCGATATTCACTTCGACATGATACAGCTTAAAACTCTGACTTCGATCGTGCTCAAGGTATAAAATGAATGATCGTTCGAGAAGCCCTCTGGTTAGGTTCGATCTCGTTATACTTGTGTTGCTACTCTAATCCTGTTATAGTTCTTAGTAAAAGAATTTTACTTTTCAATTTGCAGTCTATAATGCAACCCCCCCCCTTTTTTTTTTTGTTCATTTCGAAGTATATATCGTTATTTCAAAAAGTAATATAAATTTCGATTCAACCTCGAAAAATAATATAAATTATTCTTCTAGAGAAGATTTAGAAAATCGCGAGAGTAAACAAGTTCCACAAAATTGTCGTCTTAATTCGTTTCACAATTACCAAGCAACAACGATTGTTTAATTGTTAATATTTTCTTCCCCCGGACATTTTAATGTTCACGATGTTTTCTTTTCGGTAGATGTTAGTTCTGCAAATTATCGTTTAAATTGCTGCGTCTGTGTTTGGAACGCTTGTTAAACAACGTCTTTGTAAAGCGGTGCGCAGGCTATAAATTTACTGGTGAACGCGTACAAATATTGAATGAATTTAATTAACAATGCAAGATAAAATTAAGCTTCTCTAAACGCTAGATGATTCTAATTTTATTTCACTGTTTTATGAATTTTTTAAATCCAAGAATATTCTGTATAATTTCGAACAGTAATAATGGTACTATTTTTAATATAATATTTAATAATTTCAGAATTTTTTTTTTTGATCATAATTATATTAGATCAAAAAAAAATTCTGAAATTATTAAATATTATATTAATTATGATGAAAAAAAATTATATTATATATTAGATCATAATTTTTTTATGATCTAATATAATATAATTTTTTTTTTATCTAATATAATTCACACGATTATATTTTCATTGTTTTACGAACATGAATTGAAGCATACGTTATTGGTTGAGCTTGAATTTCTCTTTTCTCGGATGAAGTCGCGGATTCGCAAGATTGATGACGTAGAAAGAAACAAGATATACCGAACGCGAATACTCAGAACCATGGGAAATAATCGATACGTGTTTTCAAATACTGAGGAAATTGCACGGTAGCAGCTTCTCGTGTCTAAAATTCCATTCAAAGAATCGATACATTAAAATGGAATTCGCAAGGGAGAGATTCAGAGAGACGTGTGTCACCACTTTTAGTTAATTAGAAATGATGAACATCTAGTCTCGAAATACTCGACCATAAGGTTACAACAAATCCTCGAAGAAGCATATCTTGATTTGATTAATTAATTTTCATAAATTTCAAAATGCGTTCTCCGTATTTCTCTGTATTTCCAAGGTGCTTATTTTTAGACGTTGTGAAATTACGAGGTTTAGAAATTGCGCAATTTTATCCCCGATTTCCGTCTGTAGTAAGAGATAGTTTATCACGAAATGAAACTCGGGTGTTCCGTTACGATAGTGAGATAATTACGACGTACAATTTTTTACGTGTAACTCTTTACCAACACATGTCTGATCGCTATACGTACATATCACTTAAAGAGCCAATGTTTTCCTGCTCACTCGAATTGATTAAAAATTGAAAAATCAGGAAGAGAGAGGGAGAGAGAGAGAGAGAGAGTAAGTTAAAAATACTTGTTTATACTTATACACAACTTATCTTGTTTCGCATTTTTGAAACAATCAGTTCGTTGAAGTAGGAAACTAAAATTCCGAAAATAAAAATTCTAAAATGTAACACACCGAACAATATTCTAACACGAACGATTCTAATGTTGTTTAATACTTTGTATTTATACACAAAATTCAGCGTTCAAATAGCACACAAATTGTTTATTTATAATCTATGCATTCAAACAAATCTTGTCTAAAATTATCAAATCGTATGATTTTACAACAGATGCTGTTAAATGATTTATTTAAATGCTAAACTGCAATATTTAAACAACACAGATTATTTGTCTACACTGTGTATTATAATTAAATAAATTCGTTTATTACACAATCATTGAATCATATGATCGACGAACCAACGTTGACACTAAGATAGTAATAAAATCATAAAAAAATATACGTACATAAAAAAATATACATATGTATATTGCAAAAATCATGGATTGATACATGAATGTCATTAATTATTGATTGAAGTAGCAACGAAAACGATAAAATCGTTACTGTTCAGTATCAGCCACGGATTTTGCGCAACGGAGCGCACACCCTCTTTCCACCTGCTTCGGCTGAGGGTGAGGGATTGGCAGAGAATGTAGACCTCCATGGCAAACTGTACACCAGGCAGAGAGTATTGATCACACGATGGTAGCAAACGATGAACTCTAAAGAGGGATTACCTCGGAGATTTCCAATGAAATTTCAAGTTTTGTTAAAAAACTTTTACGTCAAAATCACTCTCTCAAGATGATTGATAATAAATCGACATTGCCTTCTGCATCAAACAACGAAATATACGTACGTATAGAGAATTTATGTTCTATTAAACGGATACTTAAGAATGGAAATACTCGAGGATTATGATAATGAATGGGAAAATATTTTTAGTTGAAATGTTATAAGCATTTTTCGCTTAAGCTTCTTTCTTTCAGTGAATACTGTATAAATATTAACTGAAACTTTTAAACCCTCGCTTTTTTTTTTATCATTCTACATATTTGCATTATGATCAGATTATTTTAAGAGACTTCGGATTATTGCGGATTATCTTAATGAGAGAAAAATCTGTGGCAAATTTATGCCCACGATAAAATGAAATAGTATGTCCAAGGTGAAATGAAAGTCTCGGTCTCGCACTTTCTCAGATTCAATTAGAAATTGGAAATTGAGTCTTTTTTATTTGCATGATTGAATTAACTTTAGAAACTAATTTCTACGTGTGTTGTAATTGTAATTGAAATTCAGTGTAACTCGATCGTAATGAAACTTCATTTATGAAGACGAATATTTTATTTGCTATTCGACTAAATAAGGACTCGCATTAAATCACCCCAAGTTGTTAATTTGAGTCTTAACATCGCCAATTAGTCATAAACAAAGGGTTCGTATGCTTTCGTTACATTGACCTTTAAAATCTATCATACATACTTGAAATTATAACTCATGTGAAGTTTGTTTTAACATTATATAGTTATTTATGATCATTGCAAATAAATTTCTTTATTTTTCATTCAAATGATCATCGAATTTCTTAAAATTTTGTTTAACGACACGGGGGAAATTCCATTGGCAAAATTCAGTAACTTTTGTACTATAATTTATCATGCAAATAATTTTTAATAATAATTCAGATAATTACTTATCTGACGCAGTATGCGCATTCCATTCAATTACTTAACTAGTAGTGTAAAATTCTAATTCAATGATCAGGATTTCTAATTTATTATTATTATTATTATTATTATTATTATTATTATTATTATTATTATAGCATTATACTAGTACTTTTTATGGTCACTATTCTGGACATCCATTTGTCTGACATAGTACACACTTATCGTTAGAGTGGAATATCTCTGTGTGTGAAGTTTTAATCCAGTGACCTGGGGATTCTAAAATATAACAATATAAAATAAATAATAATGATAATAATAAATTCTAAAAATAATTAATATTATTAGAATTATTATAAATAAATTATTATTATAATAGTAATATATAATAATATAATATACATAAGAATAAATAACTAATGTATAAGAATTATTATAATAGTAATATAATATATAATAATAATAATAATAATAATAAATTCTAAAAATAATAATTATTATTAGAATTATTATAAATAAATAATTATTATAATAGTAATATATAATAATAATATGAAATTCTAAAAATAATTAATATTATTGGAATTATATTATAATAGTAATGTATAATAATATAATATACATAAGAATAAATAACTAATATATAAGCATTATTATAATAGTAATATATAATAATAATATTAAATTCTGAAAATAATTAATATTATTAGAATTATTATAAATTCTATAATTACGATGGTAATATACAATAATAATAATAATAATAATAATAATAATTACAATGGTCATAGTAAAATTGCATTTCATCTTCAAAGAATTGCATCTTCAAAGTCTAGCTTCATTTGTTTCTAAGAAGACAATCCGTTGAAATTTCACCCGTGCATGATAGAACCAACATAATAGTTCCCTTCAACAACAGCTTGCAAGGGTCAGAACAACGTAAAGTGAAACGATCGCGAAATGAAACACAAAGCGCGAATTGGCGGGAAAACAAACGTCGTGGCCGTTCCCGTTCGTGCTCGAATTCCATCGATCGAGACACCACGCTTTCCTCGAAGCGACGCGGCTTGACAGGTGTAGCGGGAATAATAGAGAACGATCGCGTTGCCTCGCAGTTTACGCGTGTTATGCGCGCTATTTTCAGGCAACGGCATGAAATTACCAGTCGTGCGTTATGCGCGAAAACGTCGGACGCCGGTCATCCGGAAGATAGGTTCGAACAGGAACGCGTTTTGCAAACGAGTATTTCCACACACGCACGCACATGCAATCTCGTCTTATGACTCAGATTGTGAAAATGTTTCGACGACACGTCAACTAATAATCAAGATGTTGCGAGTCTCTGTAACTGACGTGGAGGATCGAAACGAATCTGATTGGATGCCACTACGTTCGCGATCGCGAACAGTTATGGTTCGCGAAAGCGTTCGAATGTTTGTTACAGAATATTGTTTATTACAGAAGGTTGTACGAAATCTCTTTGGTACTGTAATGAGATTATACACCATTGTCGCGATTATAGTTTTTTTTTTTTTTTTTTAGAATTAAACTTGTAGTGATTTTAAGGATTTTTATGGATGCTTATGGATGCAATGGGCACACACACATTTTCAGATTCATTTCAAATTTTAATAAAATGATAATAGTTGTGTTTTATAATATACCATCTAAGTATTGTAAGGAAGAATTACAATCCAAGTTTCATGTTCTCTGTCGTGAACAAAATCAAATCGTGCACAGAGTACATTTTAAATTCGAAGTACTTTTCCAATTTTTCGTTGTCGTTTTAAATTGCTCCAAATTATTATGATCGCCGTACCTCGTCAAACAAAATGTATCTACATATATAAAAATGATTGGATACTTGGATAGATACTTCCATCGTGCAACATTAGAAATTAAATTCTTAATACTTCCCTGAAACTATTTTCTCGTCGTTAATCATCATACAAAATTTATCTGTGGAAAAATGATCGAACACACGCGTTTATCTATTAATATCTATTTCACCAGTTTACCGATTGTTACGGAAGTCGTCTATTTGTCATACAACGTTCTGTGTTCGCCCGTACCGGCGAAATAGGATATTTTAAACGAATTGCATATTAATATCAAGGTCGTTTTAAATGTATCACAGTCGTCGGGACAGTTGTGTAATCCTACTCCTTGTCGTATCGCACTGCGAACACTGTACTCGATCGGGCGAGGCTACAACTATTCTAAGTTCGTGCTTAGCACGACGATTCGATTAAAAAGAGAAAGAAGGAAGGTTCGTCGCCATGTAATCTGATTTTCAGCAATGTTGCGTTACTCATCGATACGTGTTGCGTTTCCTGTGGCACGTTCAACCCCGATATACCCGGCGATTGTTTATGCTCTCTCGCATCGTTCGTGTTCCACGGTAGTATCAACTCGAGGGATCGTGTGTACTAACATTAAAACAATAAGAATGTATTAATTAGATAGTATTACAAAATCTGTTTTAAACGTAAGTCTCGAAATGTCTGATTTGGTAGAACGAATCTCTGTTTGAATATGTTGGCAAGCACAGCTTGCTGTTTTTACAAACAATCAACTTTCCAAAGTTCTCCTCCTTCGTTTCTCTTTCCAAAAGAAACTTTCCATTTCTCGGTTTTTCAAAATCAGTGTAAATTTCTTTGCTCGTTTTTCTTTCTCCTTTTTGTTCTCGCGAGTCTCTGAAAATTTAAAAAATTTGAAAGATTTGTATGAGCTGATAAGAGAAATATTACCTATTATTTTCTTCTATTAATTGGGATAGAAACCACCCCCTTCCAACTAAAAGACTCTTAAAATCTTTCACTTGAAGATAAATTGTGATATATATATATATATATATATATATATATATTATAATTATATATATCACAGTATGTATATATACATATATATAGGTAAGATTTCTCTTATCAGCTCATACAAATCTTTCAAATTTTTTAAATTTTCAGAGACTATATATATATATATTACAGTATATATATATATATATATCACAATTTATCTTTAAGTGAAAAATTTTAAGAGTGTCTTTTAGTTAGAAGGAGGTGGTTTTTATCCCAATTAATAGAAGAAAATAATAGGTAATATTTCTCTTATAAGCTCATACAAATCTTTCAAATTTTTTAAATTTTCAGAGACCATATATATATATATATATATATATATATATATTTTCTGGAATCTTAAATTAATTGTCATTACGTGTAACATTTCTACGTCATTGGAAATTTTACAGTCACTTTATATGTAAAACGCATATATGTAGATAATGAGGCCACGCCAATTGTTAAATAGACAGCTATTTGTAGCTGTCACACGACACCTTGCAAATGTTTGAACAGCAACATTTACTAGTTTTTCCATGGAAACGTAAATGTAATTACTCGTGACCTCATCGCTTTATCATCATAGATAATACGATGCACTTTCGATAAATAATGCAATCAGTCAGTTGAATTCGTGCAATTGGATCATGCAATTACTTCGGAAATTGTATAATACATATTCAAACGTAAATCGTAATTTCTCTCATTAAAAAAAAGAAACAGAAAAAGGAAAAATTAAGGAAGAAGAAAAGAAATAAAATAGAAATGAATTTCAAATAGAATTAATTATTTTGTAATATATGAATTGTATAAATCGATATTTTTTAGTTGTTAAATTATACAAATCTTTCGACATACATAAGTAATTCTACGTTTTTCATGAATCAAACCGTTCAAACCGTCACTTTTTAAATAGGAAATCTTATAAAATTTATCTTACTTTCGTTTACTTTTTAGACAAATTTTTATTTTTTTTTATTTCTTTTTGACAAATTTCAGCAAGTCTGCCTACTATATTTAAACCAAAAAAAGGCATATATTATTTACAAATATCCTCGACGAAACATTGAACGTTTGAATATTAAAGTATTGAATATAATGGATATAATGGCAGTCCAGGTATGGCAGATTCTACTGTACACGCTCTCAGTCATAAATGGTATCAGAGACAAAGAAACCTCTATCCACACCTCCTATCTAGAGTTAAACACATCAAAATTTTCATTCAACTTTCCTACTCTTTCTAACGAATAATAAAATCAGAACTTCCCATTGGAACTGGGATCCTTTCGCCTTTCTCTCTTTTTATAGCGCCTCTATTGCTTATCGATTACTTCCTTCGAGTAGACAAAGAAATCTCTATTTCTAGAATTAAATAATACAATTCCCCCGCTTTCCATTCTCTTTTGTGAATAATACGATCAGAACTTCCCGTTGGAATTGGGATTCTTCCATCCTCCGTCTCTCTTCAACTTCTTCCTCTCTCTCTCTCTCTCTCTCTCTTTCTCTTCTATTACGTGACGCGACCTTTTCCGGGATTCTCGTCAACGTGCATTGTCTTCCGATGATCGAATAGCAGGAAAAAAAAGAAGAGTCGATCGGTCAGCAAGGTTTATTCCATTCTCGCCTAGTCCCAACGGGATGTCACACCAACATTACGCACACGTCCTCGTGTGTGCGTGTACGAAAGATTAATCACGTGACTCCTTGTAGACAGGATGCTGGCGGTCGCTTTTGAAACCACAAAAGCGCATCGACTTACTGCCAGTCGGTTCATTCCTTCAGTGACTTTCACGCGAACACGTGTTTCGATAGTGACGCTGGTATCAGTTCCATCTGTCCTACGAATCGTTTGCCAATCGGCAGTTGCAAAGTTTGATTTTTTTTTTTTTTTTTACCTCGGGGAAAAGTCTGACGTATTTCTCGTGGATCGTGGATCGTTTCGATTCTTTAATCAGAGTTGGAACCTGCGCTTGACAAACTTGAGAGTCTGTCGTTGTTGTTGTTGTTGTCGTTATCGTCGTCACGATACTCTTATGTTAGTCTTAATTGTCAGTTACGCGTTTTGGGAAATTTCGAAACGTTCTGCCGTGAGAATTTAGCAAAATCAACTGACATTGTCAACTCATAAATTGTTTTGCTACGTGCCGTTTTCGCGGTCTGTGACGCGTAAAGAAACTTGAACTATAATAAGCAGTTGTAGCTGAGGAAAGAAGGAGTAGATGATAAATGATAATAAATTACAGCAAATAATAGAAATGAATTTGAGAAATTAGGAAAGAATGATTAAAATGATAGAAACTTTAATAAAAAATTTTATCTAATTGTGTATAAATAAACCAATGAGATTTCAGCGAAGACTTTCACAAAAATTGATAATTAAGAATCGTATATTATCTTTTTGAGAAAACTCATTTTGGAACATATACATACATACATATATATATATAATATATAATAATAATAATATACATTTATTCTGTATAATAAATTTATATATAAAATTTTCGTTGCAGTTAAAGGGTAGAAAAGTCATATGTTTGCAAGGAACGAGGTTTCCTCGTTGAGATGAAATTTAAATACGTGTTGTGAGTCATTAATGATATCGAAACCGCGTTATTAATGTTATCGTACCGCGACTTGATGACATCGGAACTTCTCGACTGTTTCGCGTGCAGCGTGTTGTGGGTTGCCAGCGAATGGATCGTTTCCCTTGTGTTCACGTACTGCAGGAATCATGCGAAAAGTATCGATGCCGATTTCATAAACATGATTCGATTGTTTGGCTTTGGGAACAGGCGAGCGGATGGGGAGGCTGCAAGAGGTGAGAATGACATGAGTATCATCCAAAGATAAAACGCGAACGTTCAACAGCCACGATCGAAGAAAGTATCGTTTTGTTCTCCGACGATTGCATAACAAATCACGTAATAAATTTATGCAGAACATCTAAACAAATATTATGCAAGTATTACACGGTATATAATTATATTTTTCACAATTGTGTAATACTGTATTAATATTCATAGCGGTTGCGGCAATTTTTTTTTTTTTTTACAGACGTAACAGGACGAATCTAAAACCTAATGATTTTATTATTTAATTGAATTTTTACTCGAACAAAACCATACAGTTTTAATAAAGTTTTTTTCAACTTACAAATTTATTTTAAATTCTGAATGTTCAAGAATACGCATTTAAGTATTCGAATAACAATTTCAGTAATTGATTATAAACTTCCAATAATAGAAATACATAATAAATTATCGTTTTTTTTTTTTTTTTTTGCGTCATGATGATTACGTCAAATTGTAATCAAATTTAATTAAATTATTTTATAAATACCATCAACATATTAATCGTTTGTTGCAACGCAATTCTCTCAATCGTAGTTGTAAAGAATTAACTCTAAACGAATTGAAAAGACAATAATGATATTAATCGTGCAATTTTCTCGAACCAGGGCGACACGTCCCAATCCTAACAGTTTTACGATACAGCACACAACTCTACAACAACTCTGTTCTTTTGTGAAAATGTAATTATACGTCCAACTGTAACAAGCGTACAAGTCTTCCGCGATTCGAGAAACAAAAAAGACATTGTTCCATTCAGATGGCTCTGAATATATCCTGGATCCGTTTAATCTGATATTGGGTGGAAAACCTTGAAAAAAGCCATAGTTCCTTCAAGGCTTTACCGATACACTGCGATCTTATTAACATGCAATTTTCGCACATTTTGCCATTGTAAGTTCGCGCGGCGAATTCAATTCACACCGCTGTTTCTGGCCAGCGTTATGTAAAGTGCTTCTTATCGTTTCCTGAATGTACCACTTTATGATAGTTATCAAAGCACGCTGGTTGTCGCCGAGCCACGAAATGAGCTCTCCGTTTAATTATTGGAGCAGTCTCTGGTTCGTGAATCTCGTGTCTACAGTGATAATTTCTAATATCATGTATATACGCTCTCTGTCTTGTTATTTGAATCGGGTATCAACACTCATTGTAGTTAATCTGTATTTATTATAAGATTATAGGGAGAAGATAGAAGTAATGTTTACTTTATGTTTAATACGTAAGACTAACGTTTACACGAGATTCGAAATTTTGATTTAATGTGTTTAGCCTGTGTTAATTACGTAGATGGATGAACTATGTCTGAGCGTTGACGAATGTGAAAATCTTTTGCTCTTGCTTCGCATACTTGATTGTAACAATTATTATTTAACTTTCTAATTTTAAAGATATTTAATGCCGTTTCTCAGTACCAAAAGTCTGGATTTCAAAAAGTTTCGTTTCGAAAAGCACGTTGAAGTTGCTGATGGCTCGTTCGAAGTATAAGGAACTGATGTTTAATATTTTTAATTGAATAATCTGTTGTTAATCTACTTTTAAAGATATATCATTGCATAAAACACGTATAATTTATGATATCGTCTCATTTATATTTAAAGTCTTATTTTCATATCATTTCATTTATATTTAAAGCCTTATTTTCTTATCTTCTTTTTTTTTTACTTGAAGATACTTGAAACTGTTTGATTATCTTATTTTGTTGAATTTAGAACTCCGCTTCTCATTAGCTTTATTTCTAAAGAACCGAAAGGGATCTGAGTGTCATTGACCAGATTAGATTTTGATTTTCATTCATGAAATCGAGTTTCGTGTTAACGAAACAAGGCAGTTTTGCCTAATCCTGTCGTAAGTTCTACACTCGTTATACAGAGTGTTTCGTAACTTGTGGGACCCACTTCGGGAGCTAATTGTGCGCCTAAAAATAATGAAAAAAAGTCATAAAAATATATGTCCTATCTGTCTTCGTTTATGAGATATAATGAATTTTATAAACAGAGCAAACTCTAGTAAGCTAGTTTTACCAGGGATGGTATATTCAATTTTCATAATAATCATAATTGGGATGAAGAAAACCCACATGTTATTGTGCNAAACGTATGGGCAGGAATAATTGATAAATTTTTAATTGGACCTTTTTTTCTTGATGGGGAACTAACAGGCACAAAGTACGTTGATGTTTTGAGCACGCGTTTACACGAAATATTAGAGGAAGTTCCAGTCGATATTAGACTTCGTATGCGATTTATGCATGATGGAGCTCCGCCGCATTTTAGCCGAGTGGCTACGCAATTTTTCAATCAACACTTTGCAAATAAATAGATTGGTCGTAGAGGTCCTATTGCATGGCCTGCTCGTTCACCGGATTTCAATCCATTAGATTTTCATTTGTGGGGACATTTAAAATCTATTGTATACGCAACATCGATTGAAAATGCTGAAATACTACGAAATAGAACAGAGCAAGGCTTCCGACAAATTCGAGAAACACCAAGAATGATAGAGAGAGTAACCAGATTAATGACAAGACGCGTGCAGGCTTGTCTTCAAATATAAAGTGATCATTTTAAGCATCTTTTGTAAAAGTAATTAAAACAGAAAATTCATTATATCTCATAAACGAAGACAGATAAACGAAGTGGGTCCCACAAGTTACGAAACACCCTGTATATATCATAGCTTTTACCCTCTTCTTTGACAATTCTAATTCCTCGAAATACTCCAATAACAATGTTACATATTCTTCTTCGAGAAGCGTGACGCAAGTTGGTCACAAGAAAATAATTGCGATGGAGTTAAAGAGTTTCTCTCGCATTGTTTCCAGCACCGTATAATTAAAATTATGGTTTCGACCACGTACTTGCATATGAAGTTCACTTTATGTAGTTCAAATTTGCGGTGCAAATAAATTTGCTATAATTACATTGTCTCAACTGGCGAAACAAGTTGCAGATTCGAGCTTCTTCCTTCTAATTCGTAATTAGAAAGATAATTGCGAACTAGAACGAATTATAATTTAATTCAATTTGTTACAATTATTAACGTTAATCCCGAATTTTATATTTATTACAATTATCGATACAAAGTAATCGCACAGTTTGCAATTTGCAAAGCTCGTTTGCGAAACTTCGTTCGTTTCGTTATCAAAGACGATAAAAAATTGATTTCGTATACAGAATACTGAACAATTCTCTTACTTTGCTAACTTCTCGAGTTAAATTACACCAAAATGAAACGAAACGTTTACACGCACGACATACAATATTAAAAAAAAAAAAAAAA
>NW_025109966.1:334196-339023 GCF_011392965.1 Frieseomelitta varia
TTTCTTTTTGTTTTATATCATTCCGTCTTTCAATGGTCACTTTCTATAATCGATAAGAGTAAAATATTAAAAAAAAAAAAAAAAAAAAAATAACACGATACAAAATTGAGCGAAAACATTCGAATTCTTCATCAAATCAAATTTCATTCTCTCTTTAGTCACGTGCACAAAGCTAAATCAAGCTGCATAAATGCCCGCTGTTTGTTCAACAAATGAATTCGTACGTATTTCTATGTATACACGAACGATGAACATCGTACATAAACTTCCGTCTCTTTTTTTTCGCGTAAAAAAAAGGAAGTGACGCGCGTGTATATAATCGAGTTTTGACGAAAACCATTCTGCATACGAGACATTCATTACGGACATTACTGTTTCAAGGCTCTGCCACTCGCACGTTCTTGTTTCGATCCGCCGTTTTTTTTTTTTCTTTTTTCTCTCCTCCCTCGTTCACTCTTTTCTCCGCTTCTTGCCGATATTTTTCGCTTTCGCGCGAGCTCGCGGTGTCATTGCTTCTACCATCGACTCTAGTAGAGCGTGACGAACGAGCACAGACAAAAAAGAGATTCCGAAAAGAAGAAAAATAGAAGTTGCGTGACATCATAGTCGAGATTACAGAGATAATCCATTGTTGGGCTCCACATCTTTTCTTTTTCATCCTGAACTAACCGGACAGCATGGAATTCCTGTTATTTTCTTTCTTGCTACTTGCATAATTATCCTGATTCTCTTATTTAGCACTTGCAATTAGTACTTGTCTCATCTTCTGCTCCTTAAGTTTTTCCAGCAAGTTTCAAACACTGTGTCACTATTCAAAGTTGAAGTATTTCAAGTTAACCTCTTCTAGCCACGCACGTCGAGAATTTTTTATCCCAAATTGCAACAGTTTCTCAGTTTCAAGTATATATTGAAATGTAACCCAGGCAAAACAGACGACAGGTTTATTACTTCTTTTGATAATTTCTATCCAATGATGATCATACCAACGAGTTCGAAGAAAGCGGCGAATTATTGTATACGGTTCGGTCACTCGTTACGGTCCGCGCAATCAGTTGCCAGCGCAACTGGCTAAGGATGCATAATTTCTCTCGTTAAATGTGACGCACAGATATCTGCAATTGTTTGAATATATCAGCAATTGTCAATTTCTGCAACGTGTTACGTATGTGGGTCATAGATTGCCTTTGGATACAAAGAAATGGAATTACATGCGGGCGAAGGTAAATTAAATCGGAGCCCTTCGAGCACTTCCAATTTAATCGGCCCCAATTGTGAACAACAGACTCAATGTGTTCTCGTCTTCGAGAAGATCGCATAGCGAAAATTCCCACGTTCTTTAGTGGAGAAATTTGTTTTTTTTTTCTTTTTTTTCTGCAAGTTTTATTTTCTATAATAGCATAAAAGGAGAATATTCTTCTGCAGTGTCTTTCATTATTAATATTACTATCCAATCGTTTAGGTTCAGGATACGAAAGAAAAGAAAAAAAAAACACGTCAATTTCAATAAATAGAAAAATTCTTCAACAACGTTACATCATCAAGTGATTATTTCATCTCGTTCTGTTCCTTATTACGATAATTTTCAAGACAATATTGAGGATTCACCTCTTATTGTTCTACATGATGTTACATAAGTAAATAGACTATTACTCTAACTACTCTTTATCAGATTTATCGTTCGTTATCGCAAATTTTCTTTGTAAACACGTAAATATGTGCCGCGACCGTGATTGACATTTTAATTCAAGCTATCCTTACGTTCTGTTGGATTGTTATTCTTCTGTTGCTATTTCCTGCGAAACATTAAAAATTTAGCAGAATGAAGGATCTCACTCTGTGATTAAAATCGAGTAAAAATTGTATTTAAATTGTATTTGAAATAAAATTAGCATTTCTTTCTGTAGAAATTTCAAACAAGGATAAAGCTGAGTTCCGTTCTTATAAAACGTTTAATAATACAATCGGTGCAAAAACAAAATAGGAGTTTATTGAACAGTCTTTTTATCTAAAGGTGCAGAATTCAAGGCGAGTGTGCCAATTGTAGTGCCATAACTGTTACGTGAAGCTGCTTTTTCTCTGTGTGACTGAATGGTCATTGACAGAACGCGATAGCGAAAAGAAGAGTAAATACACGAAAATCCAACAAAAAAGTCTACTCTATTCAAAATGATAATATTTCATTGTGTTGTACATTTTATTGTAACGGACGAAAATAGGCTAATTTTTACAACGTAACTCCTAGTCCTTGTCGGTTTGATCCCTGATTGTGTAATGTGGCTTTGTACGCACACGAATTTCTGCAAACGAAAAATGTTGTTCTTCATTCGATTTTCGTTCTTTGAAATTTCCTTTTCAATATTCTTTCTGAATATTCTACACGTTTCTCATTGTCACATTAGATATATTAAATTTTAGCACACATTTTTGGTTGGTTCACGGTGCTTCTGAAAAGCTTTTTTTCAACTCAAAGCCAAAATTTCTATCTCCAGATAATAATTATCAACTGTTCGCAGGTTTCAGTTTTCAGGTTTGTTTTTCTCCATTGTGAATACAATTATTCCATTTATTTTCTTACCATTTTTTTTTTCCTTCCATTCTGTTCGCCATATTGTAACGCGTGTTTTTATCATACAAATTCACGCACCTTTTTGCCATTTACTGTAATAGGTTGCTCGAGATTACAAGATACATAATAACGGGAGACAATATGTTCTATACCGCAACGGACTTCGAGGCCACGTTCGTTGCATATATCTACGAAGAAAAATGTCGAAATATTTCTTTGTGAAGCATCGAATCAGTTATATTTACGAGCTCGATTTTTGTCTTTAATCTTAGGTTAAAAATTAGCAGCGACTTTGGTTATTCTTCGGTCCACGTTTCTGAAAAAGAAAAGTAAGCGAAGAAAAATTATTTCCTTTGTTATCAATTTTCATAAAGTCGTAACAGAAAAGAAATTCATGTGCAATTATTTTTTTCTTTTCTCTCGTAAAAGAAATCGAGTAAATTAAACGTGATTTTTAACTAGTTTGCAATTTTTTTTTTTAAAATCTGACTCGTTTACTCTTTTGTTAAAATTAGCATGAATTAAGGAGAATACCATCGTACAGTATTGCAAGTATGCGATTATTTTATCGGCGAGTGAACATCAATGAAGTGCCGGAATCGATAATCGTTGAAGGTGATATGATCGGTATAAAAATGAATCACGTCTTTGAAAACACAAGCAAAACACTCATTAATATTCACAGTGTACATTGATCGACGTGTATAAATCCAGTTAATGCAACCGTGAGAAATGAATATACGTGCATCAGATTGAAAACAACAATTATATACATACATTCAACTGCATCATTTGTCGTGTAGTTTGAAACACTTAAACAATTGAGAATTTGCGATGGATAGAATTGTCACGTGCAGAAAATATTTTTATAGAAAATTGATATTTGAGAACTTTTCCAACTCTCACTTATATCGTTTACTTACATAACACATTAAATCGCACATAAGCTTATAGTTATGTGTAATATTATCATTTTTTTTAATATTAACGTTCATTTTTACTTAATTTTCCCAGTTTATTTTCAACACAAGCTTATAGTTATGTGTAATATTATCATTTTTTTTAATATTAATGTCCATTTTTACTTAATTTTCCCAGTTTATTTTCAACACAAGCTTATAGTTATGTGTAATATTATCATTTTTTTTTAATATTAACGTCCATTTTTACTTAATTTTCCCAGTTTATTGTCGACACAAGCTTATAGTTATGTGTAATATTATCATTTTTTCAAATATTAATGTCCATTTTTACTTAATTTTCCCAGTTTATTTTCAACACAACTACTCCCACTGCAGTTTTATGGACATATAGGCGTACATGAAACAAGGAATTAATCTCAATTGAATTAAAAGGTCACGTTAAAACTTGTTTAGCTTAATTATCCACACGCAGATCATATTAACTTCTTACACATCGTACGTAAAATTTTACCAAACAATTTCACATATACGTGGTTTGCAGTGACACGTGTATACATAATCTATTCAGTCTATGTGCTTTCAATTTTTAAAACTTTTTCTAGAAGTTTGAATTTTTAATTCAACAAATATATCTAAAATAACAGCAATGATTATTAAGCAAATTAATTGTCAGGTGAATAAACAAACTGCGTATATCTTAAATTGCAAAAAGGAGACATAAGTTAATAGTGAAATTTGCATGAAATACTTTAGTAATTTTTTTTTTTAGAAAAGAAAAAGAATCTTTTCTAATAAGAAGAAGGAAAATGTTATGATGATCTGCGCCTTGATGTTTTCGAATTAAGATTAGGATGGACGATTTAAGAGTTCATTGGTGCTCGGATTCTCAAGGTTAGGCCTGCCTCTGTGCCGACGATATTTTTGGGAGAAGAGAAATTTTTACTAAAATTATTTGACCCCGGCGGCCAACGTCCCTCTGGATTCTTGCCTCTGCTGGCTCTAATTTTAACGAAACTCTGATTCACAAGCGATGGATAGATTTTACAAACGTTCGCACACCATGTGAACTCTCGTGCTTCAACTTCCTCTATTTTCGACCATTATGACTGTTATAAAAAAATATATGTATTACTACAAATGCGCGAATTTCTTTGTGATTTGCAAATGATCATTTTCCTGACTTGACGAAGTTAAGTCACTACTTTTTAATTCTATTCGAAATGTGAATCTTCTTTTTTTTTTTTTTTTTTATAAATTTTTTTTTTTTTTTTTTTTTTTTTTTTTTGACCATCGTTTTTCCAATCGTCATGTCACATACGTTGGCAAATCAAAATTACA
>NW_025109966.1:339033-370277 GCF_011392965.1 Frieseomelitta varia
TTTTTTTTTTTTATAAATCTTTTCTTTTTACGAGCTCTGAATTAATAAAAAAAAAAAAAAAAGTGGATATTAATATCAACATCATTCTGAACAGTAGTTTAATGTTTAGTATTTTATTTGAAATAGTATACATCATTTTCTAGATAAATCATACTGTTCATCCAATTTTATATTATTCGTCTAACTATAATGCGACCTTGGTCACGGCCTCTAAAATGAAGTCATCCATGCATATCTCAGAAAATGCTATTGATTAACGCTTGCTAATTATTCGTTCGAGATGTAAAATCATTTTAACACCATCAAAAAGTATCCGCCCATTATTTCTTGTTCGATTTATAATAAAAAAAAAAAAAAGAAGAAGAAGCAAAACTGGAACAGAAAGAAATGTTAAATTTGAACACGCGCGTCAAAATTGAACAATGATCCAATTGTATTTTCGACAACAATGTGTTATTATTTGCTTTTTAACGAAATATGTAAAAGGAGACCGATAAAAAGCGATAAGAAAATATTTCTGGACTTGGAAACATTAATATTATCAAAGTAGCATAGACGCGTCATTTTTTTAAATTAATTTCAGTTATGAATATTTTATTTTTATGTCATAAATATTTTGTGAAGTCCTCTTGCAGTCTTTTTCATATTAAAGCATTAATGAAACTGCTTTCTAGTATTTGTAATTAATTTGAAAAATGCAGAATTATCTTTAAGTACAATTCGTACTCAAACTTCAATGTGTTATCACAATGTGTTTGTATATACAAACAGTGAAATTGCTGCCTGAAGCAGTTTTCGATGCTTCGAAGTATTGATAGTCTCTTTATGATACAGTAACATTCCACAGCTCTCTTCCTTTAAGATATTTTCTATCAGTGATAACATCTTCGCAATTACTAGCTCACTAGAAATAATTTTTTATTTAAAATATTCGAACTAATTGTCAGTGTATTAACAGAAGATGGTGCAGAAAATAATTTCGTTAGTTTATAATATTTTCCTTTGAAAATATGAGGAAAAATTAAGAAAATAGAAACTTTTCATTCTACACGCCCAAGTATTGACTAAAAATTTGTACTAAAAATACTATTTGTACTAAAAATATAGGAATGCTAATTGAAGTTCTTGCACCAAGGGGAAGTCATAATGAAAGAGACAAAAATGTGAATTTATTTACACTATTGCTTGACGAATTTTCATACATTTATGTGAAATACTAAGGTGCAAAAATATACACAACACACATAATGTACATACATATAAAAATAGTCAAATATCCAAAGCAGAATATTTATTACAATGTATAGACAAATCTATCGTTATATTCTTACTAAAGTTATAAGTTTATATTCTAACTAAAGTTATAAGTTTACTTTAGTTATATAAAACTTACTAAAGTAAAGTAAAGTTTAGTTTAGTTATAGTTTACTATAACTAAGTTTACTATATAGTTTACTTTAGTTATATATAAATTTTTAAATATACTTTAGTATTTAGTTATACAAAATTATATTATATAAAATTACTTTTTCAAAATTTTACTTACATAGTTTACTTACATAAAAATCTTTAAATTGGCAGCCTAATTATCACCATTTGTGTATCAACGTTTCGTAGTGGATAGTTCACCTCGTAGCAAAACAATCGACTTCCTTTTGGCCCTTCCTGTTATTCCAAAAAATTCCGGGATGAAATTCGAGGTGTTCAACTCGAGACATTCCACAGCTTCTAGGACCTTTGCCCATTGTTTATAAATAATTGTCGCCGCAGTCGATAAAACGTAACCGCATACATTTGCATTAAAACGAATCCCCCCAGTGACTGACTCATTCATTACAGTCGCACGAATCTAATCGATCTGTCAGTCGAGCGAGGTTGTTCGCTCTGAAAGGGTTGCTGTCTCCTCTCTGTTTCGATCGAATCGATTTGTCGATAAAACAAGAGGAACCAAATTCGAAGATAAAAAGTATAACAGTGAAATTTCCTTGAAGAAAGTTTGTCTAATTGATGATCTCTCTTCAGGCGAAGAGAAGTGTGAAAATATAAATATTTTCATTGAAACATAGACTTGCAGCCTATGTTTCTGAGAGACTTGTTGCATTTCTAATTGGGTTTCTCTTTCATTTAAACGGCATAATGTGGTGGCAGTAGGTGACTGATTTATTGGAGAATTAAAAAAGTGCAATAGTGTAAGAGTGTGAACATTTTTGAAGAATATGTAAAATAGAATGGATAGAAAGTAGATCATCACATCTTGATATTTTTTACACGATTCAAATTTTAATCAATAAAATTTAGGAGAAAAGAACAGAATTAATAAAATTTTTTAAGAATTGTTCCTTACGTTCTTAGAAAGTGAAATCTAGCTAAAAAGAAGACAACTTTGTGATGTGTATCGTCAACATGACAGTCACACACAACAATGGTGAGATTCACAGTTTCAAGACGAATATTATACAGAATTTTTATAGCAGGTGTTATACCTGTTACATCGATAAATGGGCATCATTGATTGTTTCTAAGCAACGCTTTCGTGTATTAAGAATTAAAATTGCGATCGATAGATAAAAAGTTAATACCATAAACTTGTGTCTTTATCATGGTGAAAAGTTAGTTAACAATATTTATGATTTAATTTTATATAATATTACTGTACGAATTAGTGTCAAAAAATATTATCGCTGTTGTTGATAATTGCTATAATATTTTTTTGGTATAGAAAAAACTTGTATTTATATTTCCATAAAAGAACGAGATATTTTTCGAGCTTAAAAACTAAAACTATTCCGGCTAAGAAATCAATTGCGTACAGTGTGTCAAGAATAATGTAATATTCATAAAAGAAAACGTTTCGTCGACCTTCGTCTGAATAGGTTAATAAATTCTAGTTTCAAACTTGATACATTTTTCGCTTTACTCAAAATGTACGAAATTTTACATATTTTCTTCCTTACTTTTTTTCAAATATATGACAATGACAGAAGCGACAAATTGTTCATTATTGAAACTTTGATTCTTTTACACGAATTGTGGAATCTTATTACTTTGATAAGAAAAGAAAAAAGAAAGAAAGAAAATCAGCAGCGAATGAAACGTAAAGTGCTATCTACCGTGAACGCTGCCAAACCTTTGTATAGTTTAGATATTTTCGTGTATTTTTTAGTGTTTACACAGCAGAATCATCAGCTCGATAAAAGCTCGATAAAGATAAAAATCGAACTCATTGATCCTCTGCTCTAATTCGCCAAATGAACACTCGTACTTATGTACACATAAGTACGAGTGATTCATTGAAGATGCAGCAAGAACAAATACAGTTATTACCTGTTTCCGGTATTTCGCCACATCATAAGTTTGTTAACTTTTCCAGTCTGAGTTGTATAAAACTGAAGGAAGAAAAATCTGTAATGAAACAATGCACTTATTACTTCGCAATTTCAGCGTATAATATATAGTTATATACAACCGTATACACTTATAATTTTTATAAACAACAGAGAATAAAAGAGCAGATATAATATAACAATGTCGTAATTCCTTTGTTTTAAGGAATCCTTCAATTTTAAGTCACACGTTCAATATTTTAAAGTTTCCGTATGAAGATTTAATTTCAAACAGAAAATGTTTGAACTACAAATAATTCTTCTGATAATATACAATAATTTATATGTAACATACAAAATTGTATATTATATATAACTTTTAAAATGTGTAACGAATTGAAAGACACTTACGAATAAATGGAAATATGCGTATAATACGTATAACATTATTTAAATTTGATGTTGCAATGTTATAGTTTTTCATATAAAAAAAAAAAAAAAAAAAAACGATGTAAAAGAAAATAATATAACGGAGTCATAGTTCCTTTGTGTTAAAAGGCCAATTGTACTTTACTGCCGATATAATCTCTGCAACGTAATTGCCCGCCGTACTTTCAAATATTTCAAAACAAGGAAATTAGAAATTTTAATTCAGGTTTTGCAACCGTGACCCCTACAAGTATCGAGTTTCTTGTATGTTTTGTTACAGGCGACAGCTCACGATGCGCTCGCACCGAGCCTGAAAGGGCACGACAAAAGGTTCGGGAGGGTGTACGGAATCGAATTTACTCCAGGACCATAATCCTGCCGGTAATGGCGCAGAACTCGTCGAGAAAGTACGCGATCCTTCAAAACTCGGAAGATATGTCTCGAGTTCCTTTTATGATCAAGCAGAACACGACGAAATCCTCCATTTATAACATGGTGATTCTCGAGGTAAAGAAAAGAAAGAAATATTGCAAAGGAAAGAAAAGAAATCGGAAATACTTGCATTTTTATTTTACGATTACTTGTATTCTGTAAGAGATCAATATTTTATAGTTACTGCATATTTTTTACTTTGTTTCTGTTTACTTTAATCAATGTTTTGTCGGTGATTTACATTTTTTATTTTTGTATCTCTTATTTTCTTATATATATGTGTGTGTGTGTGTGTGTGTTTCTTAGATTTAAATATAAAATTAATATATAGTATATTTATATATTAATTTAATCATATTATTTATATTAATATATATATTATAATATAATATATTTCCAGTTTAGGTTTAAATATAAAATTTTATATTGAATACAGATAGAAAGATAAATATTTCGCTTGAATGCTGCATATATGTACGTATGTAATATGCGTTGACATTTGTTAATTAAAGAAGTAAATACTGAGAAAGTTCCCTAAATAATTATCTCTTTAAATTATTGCTGAACTTCGTAATTTGTCTAAGAGTCCACCTTTTTAATCTCTTTACGAATAATTATGTATATAAGTAATATTTAACATTGAGCTTTCGTGTAATTTCATATTTTTGTGAAAGTAAAGTTTTGAAATCATAAATACGTACAAATTCATACATACAGTTTAGTCAGTATATTT
This sequence comes from Frieseomelitta varia, assembly GCF_011392965.1. Lineage (NCBI taxonomy): Eukaryota > Metazoa > Arthropoda > Insecta > Hymenoptera > Apidae > Frieseomelitta > Frieseomelitta varia. The sequence continues at coordinate 343,951 of NW_025109966.1, forward strand.
AGGAAACTCAGCGTATATGCAAGTATCAAGTGAGAAAATGGTTTTCTTAATCTCTGTATTATGTGTACTGTGCACAGGCTGGTTTACCTGGAGACACGTGGAGGTACTGCGTAGAAAGGGAACAACTGGCTGAAAGGTCGGAATGGTTTCGTGCGATGCTCGTCGGTCCTTTAGCACCTGCGCCAAGCAATCCTCCACCCGTGCTGAAACTGCAACACATAGAGAAAAGAGCTTTCGATTATTTGCTCAGGTAAATACAGAATCCATAATATATCAATATTGAAAAATCAGACGAAGATACAATCTGTTCAGCTACAATGCTGTACAATTCTCGATCGATCACATCTTTCATCAAGTAATTTCGATATCCCTGAGGATCAAGCGTTGTTAAAAAAAAAAAAGTCACAGTGCCATTATGGCAACATCTCTGTACACACTGACGATAATTGGTACCATCGCTTATTTCTGGATTCTTATTTTAATTACGCTTCCGTTGATGATCTGTTGCAAACAAAGAATGACGAGACCTCGATGTCCGAGGAAAAAATGTTGTGGATGTAAATTTCCGAAGAAATGAAGCTTGTTAAATCCAAATCAGATGAAATAACAATTTTCTAAACAAGAACAAGAGCAAGGAATCTCTCATCTAACAATAGCACCAAAAAGATAGAAATTAGGAAAACTTAAAGAAATTTAATGTCCTGCAATTTGTTTTTCAATAGAAGAAGAGAGGGAAATGATACATAGTTGAACGAGCGCAGCTAAAAAGTATGGTTAATAATTCAGGCAACTGTTTCCTTCCTTTTTTTTTTTTTTTTTTTTTTTTTTACATCGATTTGAAGTTTGTTTGACCATTTTTGTGCAGATACGTTCTCGAAGAGCGGATCAATTTTCAATCTGTGACCACAGCTCGTGCAACACTTGACGCGGCTCATCAGTATCTCTGTCCAGAATTGGCAAGGTACGCCGTTGAATACCTCGAAAGCAATTTAAATTCGAACACCGTGCTTGAAATCTACCAGGGCCTCAATCTTTACGCAGACTGTGTAACATATACTTTCAACTCACCCACGGCTCCTCCGGCTCCTGGTGACGATGCTGGTGAAATAGGTATTGTCATTTTCAGAATTCAGAAATTCGTCGTTAATTTTATTAATTGAACATCGTTCTAATGTTAAAATCTTTCAAAAGAGTGATTTTTAAAAGATAGCTTCTCGAGTGAATCCTTCAAAATCCTACGAAATATACTCGCTGAAAGTCATTGCCATTAGTCGAAGAGTAAGATATCACACCCACCAAAATAGCCTTATAGCACTCCTTAATCAACTTGTTGCCAAAAAATTCCACGAAACACTTTATTAATTACTAGATTCCCAACAAGTTCTCCAACAAAATTTTGCAATATATCGGCCTATATTGCAAATATCCAATTTAATCCAATATTTATTAAACACCAAATTTCTGCTCCCTCCAGGATTAGAACGTTTGATTAAAGTTCGTTGAAATCTTAGCCGCAGCCTGCACGCGACTTCTCCTGAGTTGTCTGGACGTGATCGACTCGGAACCGGAGGCGGTTTTCAGCCAGGAATTCTTTGAGGAGTTAAGCTGCGCCGAGGTGGAAGAACTGGCGTGTCGTGACACTCTGAGATTGAACAACGAGTCGATATTGTTCCACGCGTTGAACAGGTGGGCCGCGTCCAAATGCAGAAGACACGGACTCGAGCCATCAGCCAGCAACAAGAGATCCGCACTTTCGGACGATGTCTGGTATAGTGTTCGATATTCCCTTATGTCTGATAAAGAGTTCATCGAGGGCCCTATGGCGAGTGGAATCCTATCTAGCGAGGAGTCGGCTTACATCGTTGCTAGAATTCTGGGCCATCAGAAAGGAAAGGAGGTATGGTAACTCTTTTTCATTTAATTAGAGGGTGTCTCGAGCTATGCCATAATATAAGTGCAATGTAGCAATGTGCAATGAAAATTAGTGTTGCAGTAGAAGCTTTTGCAATTAAGATCACTGCGTTTTTAAATATTGGAAACTGTAGTTTCCATTTGTCTTGAATTTACTGAAAGATAATAATTAGAACAGTGAGAGGATACCAGAGTCAATGAAGAACATTTTTGGCATAGCCCTCCCTTTCAATTGTAAATTTTGATGAACATTTTTATATAACTTTGTGCAGATCAATGTTTTATATAATATAACTGTATTCAACAAAGAATAATTAATATTTCTTGCACTTACAGTTGTATATACTTGCTTCTTCTTATGCTCAATTTACTGTCGATTTCCCTCAATTGGATAAGAACTGTATTGCTCGAAGTGAAAGTAAAGTGTCTTCGTCTTCTTTATCAGGTGTTAGTACTTATCTTATTGCTGAAAACGATATCTATAATCGCTATCAGACAGTACACCTTTATCTGTCCATGGTTTACTGATTCAACAGCGCGACCAAATCCCATCTATACCAGATTCATCTATACAATCGTCCATTTTAGTTTTCGGTTATCTTTTGTATGGTGTACTGTCCCAAATGTGATTTTACTTTAATACTTTCTCATCTTTTCGTGTAATGTTCAATGTTGAAGAAGATGAAATAACAATTTTCGTATTTTGCCAAGTTGAATAAAAACAAATGGTTTGGTTTATTTTTGTGACACGTTAACGCGTTTATACATAAAGTGCGACATGACAATTAAAAAATATAGAGTAAGCAATAAACTTGAAGATACGAAATTTAATGGGAGATATAACAGGCGTAGAAGAACGGTAAAGAGATTTATATTTTACAAATTTTGCACAATGATTTCAAAACGCACAATTAATATTCTTGAAACCTAAATATGAGTTTCAGAAATTATTTTTGATCAATTATTATCAGATGAAATAACAAACGTATCTAGTATGAAAATTCAAATTCATTTTCAAGTGTATGTACATACAGTAGTTTATTATCAATGAAAAATCGATTAATTTTTTGTTAAAATTTCTATATCTTGAATCTGTCTGGAACTAAAGTTCAATTAAAAATCGAAAGATGATTGTATTCTCTATCCATAGGATTGTAGTTCGGTGAATGGACCATTTCCTAGACTAACCAATAATCCAAGGATCGATGTGAGAATGTACGAGGAGCAAAATTGCAAAATGTCGAAATCGGAAAAGAAAGAGTGCCAGGACAATCGGAAGAATAGTAGAAAAGAATGTGTAAATCAGGGACAGAGGACTTGCGCGAGAATCGGTAACTATCTCGTGCGAGTTCTCGCCTGTATTTTCGACTGAACTGAAATCCCATTCAGTATGGAACCAGGACGAAGAGGAGCTGAGGAAATCGGCAGATTCTTAAATTTCCCACCGAGAACTAGTTTCTTTCCTATCGTTTCCCGAGTCTTTGTATAACATCATTGCGTGAAATTTCTCGCGTCTCGATTTTTGTATTAATTTAGGCACTAAGGATGAAAGCGTTTTGCATTGAGCCGACATTAACACTCGCCTGTTACACTGCTGAAAAATATCAAAGTTTGCCCTGATTAGATCTCTTTTCGTTTTCGTGATGCATTTTCCTTTTTTATTTTATTTCACAAATAACGGGTACTGTACGATGGCAAGAATGCTGAAAGAGGCTGAAGTTTAATTATACAATGTTTGTTAATATCCTTTTTTTTTTTTTGCTAGTTTGTAGAAACTTTTAAATATGACGTTCCTCTCTGCGAAGAGATACTTTCCTAGAATATAGAAAAATGGATTTTAAACGATTCAGATATTTTTCGATTTTAATTAATCATTTTGAGATGTTTTCACATTTTTACAGAGATATTTACTTGTTATACATTGCCAGTTTTTTAATCATGAAAAAATATTATGATGAGATTTGTTCGTCGTTTGAATATTTTTATTATTTATTGCCTGATTTTTTAAACCATTACGTTATCATCTTTCTTTTTTAACAAGTATTTGCAAATCTTTTAGCAAATTTTTAAAGATAATCGACATGAAGTCAGAAAAGAAACTTAACTTGGAACTTCTAAAAAATGGTTTTGGCAAGTAGCATTCGAATGAAGTCGATCAGTTTCAAGAAAATTCGAAGAATGACTTTTCGTATTGTATATAAGTATTGTACCTTGAAATGCGTATCATTTACAGGGACTGAACGATATGATAACGTCAAAAAAATGACATCTTTTAGACTTTGTTGTTTTTAATGCAAAATTCTATACATTCTTTACGAATAAGTTATCCAAAAACATTTGAAAAGTATTTGTAATTCTATTACAACGAAGACTAAAAATTCCATATAGATTGGACTATTATGTTTGCCATTATTTTTTATTCAGTTGTGTAGTAATTCGCAAAAATAGCAGTCAGCCTGTTTGGAATTTTTAGTTTTTTATCGTCACTATTACCTGTACTCTGTTATATGTTCATTGTGTTCATAATTGCTGTTCAGAATATATAGCTTATAATTATGAGTTAGAGAGTGAAATCATGGCTGGTCCGTGTGAATGTGTGACGTCCAATAACGCAAACTTCGTTTTCTTTTTATACCAAATTTTCGAATTGTCATGAACGATAACACTGCGATGCATTTTTTTCACGATCGTCGTTACTTTCGAGATTTCATACATTTCTCAAACCTCGAACGTCCATGTGAATCGTTACGCGATTTAAAATCGACAGCTTCGAATTATTCATTTATCAACGAATAAATTTTGAGCTTAATTAAAGAACGAATCTGGTTTAAATGTAGACACTCGGTTAACTTTTTTTCCTCTGCAAAATATCGATTCCTTTTATTCTGAACTCTAATAATAGAGATTAATTACGAAAATGAAGTTTCAAATCAGTCTTATAAATCAATATTCTAATTGATATAATTACACCGAGTGTCCATATTTAAACTGTATATAGTATACAATTGTTAACATCGAATTTTATATAATGAACACAATAACGTGTCGTTGTATCTGACACCAGAAATTGTAGTGACATAATTTGAAACGACAGTCATCGTTTTCATATTAATTGTCACATTCGTTTAGTACGTTTTGCGAGCTAATGTCATAAATACGGCCACGTAGGCGTGTTCTATCGTTACCAATTATATGTTAGTCATTAAATCTCGTGTTGCTATTTGATCGGTTAAATTTTATTCGCCATGACTCGTTATGCTCAGATTACGTTAAGATCGAATGTTACTCTAACAAGTTATTGAGTCTATTGTGTGTTGATGATTATTTAGAAATCGATTGAATATTGCAACTTGATTATTTGTTTGAATTGATTGCATCAAATCGGTTGTTGAAACAGGTAAATTCATTTCGAGCCATTGTTTGTAGCTGCTTCTTTGATTGTACGTATGGTGTAAAAATCAGTTCGTTTTGTACATTTTTCACGTGAATCATTATGTATCTGCGAACCAAAAACGTATTGGAAATTGAAAATAAAGCTTGCAAGTGTAATGATGAACTGTAATGAAAATAAAAATTACATAAAAATCATGCAATTTATTAGTTAAATTGTTCAAGAATATGAAACGTAATAAATTTTTCATTTTTTTTTTAATGTTTTCTATTTTTTTAAAGCCAAAAGTGCCATATACTAGTCTTTAAAAATAATTTCATTTCAAGCCACATGTAGAATACACACAAATAAAATTTATTGCAAAACTAATTTTATAAACACTTTACTATTAAATAATTATGTCATGTTTTTTATTTTATTTGTATTATGTCTTACATTTTTGAAATGAGTATAAATTGTACTGTTCATTATTTTAAAAGTCAAATACGATATATTTGTAGCGACATATATTGAGTATGCGATCTTAACCTCGATAGCTACTTTCGAGATAAAATGGCGACGTACATACGACGCAGTTTAACGTCAATATTTTTACGTTCTTTAAATGTTTAAGTATTAATAAATTAATAAAGTGACAATAGGTAACTTCAAAAATTTATTAAAATCCCAGATACCTTGAACGTTATTTAAATAAATAACTACTGAGCATTTTAACCTATTTTAATGCATGGTATATTATAGGTTATATTTTTGTCTGTATTACCCATACTTTGACGTTTTCATAAAACATAAACAAATATAAAGAAACGTTAAAATGCATACAACAACAGATTTTGTTTTACATGGTGGTAATGCAGAATTTGCAAACAGACAGAAATTGTTGTTTGACAAACTGTCAGATGCAGAGCAAGAATGTAATAAGAATAAAATGGTTGTTGAATCTACAGAATCTGCAATAGATGTTGACAGTGACTCAAACTATTCTCAAATCTTAAGAGCTGGCCGTAAAAGTCAAACGAGAAGATTTCGTGGTAAGGAGAGTATTTTCAAACGGCCAGAAGGTCCAGCACCACGGGCTTTGAGCAGAAATATACCAGATTTTCATAAGAATCCTCATAAATGGAAAAAATATAGTTTAGATGATGTATCCAATGATGATATGACAGAAGAAAGTAATACAAGGGCTGCATTATCATTTCTGAAGGAATTGAAAGCAAGAAAATCAGTGGAAAAAATACAAGAATCAGAGAAAATGGATGTAGACGAGTCTGGTTCTGGAAGAAGGAGTCAAGCAAAAATAACGTTCAAATCTAAGAAACAGAAAACATCTGCTGAAGATGTTGAATTTAAGAAACCAGAAAACAATGCAGACAAAACAGGCAATACGCCAGTTATTATTGAAACTGATGACAAGCCAGTCTTTAGAAGTAGCAAAATTATCATGCCAGAATATGTTGTTGGCCAAAAGAAGAAGAAAAAGGTTAAGAGAGACATTCATCCTATGAAAGTAGACAGAGCTAAACAACTTAAACTGGATCACTTGGAAGAACCTGATGAAGAGGAAAATTGAAAATTGAGAATTTATTACTATTGTAAATGTAACTGCTTTCCAAGTTTTCTCTATAATATGAATATTTGATTTTCACCGATGTATGTATTTTGAATATAGCGGCAATAAATACACTGTACGTATTTCTTCATACGTATTTCTTTAGGTATGAAACATCTCGAGTTTTTATAAGCTTTGTACTTTTCCCGTGTCACAATAATCGGAATCGATTTTGAAAAAATTGAAACAATGCCGCTCTGGCGGGCTCTTCCGGGAATGATCCGCGACTGCGCATAATACACCGCGTGTTATGACTATTTCCTGTCGACTTAGTCGCAAGCTATTTAAAAGTCGCAAGTCAGAGTTTGTTTTTGATTTTTCACGCGTACGATGCCGATCAGTGCAAAAAATACAAGCTATTGAACTTCGGTAAGTTACGTAATACATCTTTGAAAGATTACGCGCGAGATAGAATATCTACGAGTAATTTGTTTATACAATTGGAGGGGGGGGGGGGCGAAGAAACCTCATAACCTGTACGCATACTACATCGTCACCGATTCAAAATGGCGTGTTGAACCAGTGAACGAAAAAACGTAGATAAAATTTGTGTTTCGTGGTGCTAAATTCGTCGTTCGTGTTTCTATATGTGGTGAATTTGATATTCTTCGCTAACGGGGCAAGAATTATAAAAAGATTATGACACAGTTCCCGTGTGTGACAGTCTAGGAAGTCTGTTAGTATATTCGTAATTGAGGTACGGAATTAATAATGCAGGAAATCGTCCTAGCAGCCTTCTCCGTGTTATCGAGTCTTCTCATAGTATTTGGCCTGGTGCTGCTGGGTAAGAACGACAAATAGTAACGTTCCGTTATTGCTGCGCGGTATGCAGATCATTTCGAAACATTGTTATCTGGCCTGTCGTATAGTACCAATGTTGAAGGTATAGTAGGAGAGTCTGACTACATATTTAACCTTTTTCGTCACGTGTATGCGCAATCGCGACGGCTATTCTAGGTTTCGTACTGTTAAGATCTATTTTGTTTTGTATCTTTCTCCTATAATCAACTGTGTACTATCAACAAGCTATACTTGCATTACATATTATTTATTTTGTCAATTATATGCTCATCACGCTACTTGTGTATTTTATTTCGATATCGCGCTGAGAAATAATAATTTAAAGAAATATGTATACATTGAAAATATATATAGTTTATGTGTTTGATAGAAATTTTAATATAGTGTTTGATTTGAATGGGATCTTTTTTCCTTATAGGCATGTTTTGTCTTTTTTTTTAGGTTGGTATTTAGTTTGGAAGTTTTTCCTTTCAAGGTTCAGGTTTGTTCGAGAACTGTTGGGTGGAATGAGTGAATCTTCGCCTGTAAATGATTTAAAGAATGGTAGATCTCGTATGAAAAGAATTCGCAAAGAAGACTAAGGAGACACGTTTGTACAGTTAACGAACAACACATCAGAAGAAGAAAATTGAACAAAACGAAATTTTCTTTTATTCGTATAACTGTAATATTTCAATTCGTCGAAATGTCTATAAACATACGCTGTGCTACTACGGATGATTTATTGAATATACAGCATTGCAATCTGCAATGTTTACCAGAGAATTATCAAATGAAATATTATTTGTACCATGCTCTTTCTTGGCCACAATTGAGTTATGTGGCAGAAGATGAAAAGGGCAGGATAGTGGGTTATGTCCTTGCCAAAATGGAAGAAGATTGTGAAGATAATCCACATGGGCATATTACCAGTTTGGCAGTAAAAAGATCACACAGAAGACTTGGTATTGCACAGAAGCTTATGAACCAAGCTTCCAGAGCAATGGTTGAATGTTTTGGTGCAAAATATGTTTCTCTGCATGTTCGTAGAAGTAACCGAGCAGCTTTGAATTTATATACAAGCAGTTTGCAATTTGAAGTATCAGAAGTCGAGCCAAAATATTATGCAGATGGAGAAGATGCTTATGCTATGAAACGAGACCTTAGCAGCTTTTATTTGGAAAAAAATGCAACAAAAGAGAAAACAAACAAAGATGGTAATACGCACATACATACTGGCAGATGCTGTGATCGTTCATAGTCAGTTGGGGATGTTTACTTATAATTAGCAATTCATTTCGTGCGTCATTAATTCCATACTGTTTGGATTTGAATCACTATTATACATATGAATATGTATTTTTCATAAATAAATTTTAATGAAAAGTGCATAAAATAATTATGAGTCAAACATCATGGCTTGAATGTATATATATATTAAAATTTTGCAAATAGGATATTTGTGTTCATTCAAGCCTTACCTGAGACATATGAAGCGTTTTATATACCACTACAAAAGGGGTGTACTTGTTAATAATTATACAGCGAGTAGGAGAGAGACTTCTAAACTACTGTATGTACTTCAATGCAAATTGAGTTGAAAAGTTTCTACCAAATGTATCATTGCGTGTAGCTAATTGATATACTGTGTTATTCAAGTCCTATGAATCTTAATACAATAAAGACGATAAGCAGAGGGCGAGGAAAGTTTTGTCACTTTTTACCTGTGTATTCAATTCATCTTTATTGAACCATTGAAACTATAATATACAAGTAACGCGCCAGTATACAAAATTATCACCCAGATTTCACCAAGCAAATCAAGTGCAAGATGATACCAACTTTTTAAAGGAAAACAGTTTCTCAACGCTTACTCGTGGTTCGATCTTTACATCTGCGTTACGTGAATTATTTTAATTGTCCATTCTGTTTCTAAATACTTTATGCACTTTCACGAGTACGATCCGATGCTTAAAAATTAAACTTTGACCATTGCACAATTTTTAAATATTTCGTTCTTTGCTTTGTCACTGCTGCGTTGGTACATTATTGTGTATACATTGTAATAGGAATAATTATAATATACATATATATGTATATATATATAAATATACTTATGTACACGTTAAATGTTCTTAAAATTAACACAATTGATTCAGATTCAGTCAAAGGACATGCTAGTCTGAAAGTCATACATCAATTAATCTTTCAGTTTCGTAATCGATCGATGCACGTTTTAAATTTAACACAACGATAATCAATGAATCATCGATATTCCAAATCTAATCGGAAGTATTTGCTGACAAGAAACTCCACCGATAAATTCTTTCATAGTCTTTTGAACATTTTCCAATTGTGAAATTATTTCGAAGTAAAACAATCCCAGGTACGATGTACGAAATGACGTTACACGATAGAAAGGCAATTGTATAATGATTTATACGTTCCACAGTTTTCTTTTCAATTAGCTATATCGAGAAGAGAACGAAAATTCATCTCGCTTAATAGCACGTCACGATCAATCGGAATACGATTTTCAACGAGAATGTGACAAGCACCTATTGATATATCGCCTATGTATAAATTCTAAATATACAGTAAACTCTAACTGCCTGAAAAAATGCATTTTATCTTACAAAAGCGCTCCGCCAATAAATTATAATACAAGTCTCGTAAACGAGGTTCATGTTCGCGCGATATGCTCCGATTATATAATCTCTAAAAAATAAAGTACAAGCTATATCGTGGTAAACACTCCTTTTTTTTTTTTTTTAAGTGCCGGATGATCGTCTTTCTTTCTAGTTTTCTTTTTCTCCCCCTTTTTTCGACATTTCCACGATTTTCATTTTCCTCCGTACGAAAGACGAAAAAAAAAAAAAAAATATTTCGAACGATTTTGAAGCTGCGTCAGAAATGCGCGGTGGTCGATCACCTCTCGTAACACCTACGAACATGATTTCTTCGCTATTAATCGGAGAAAATCATTTTCGGAAATAAATTACATCTCGAAAGAAATTCAGCGAAATCAGACAGAGTTTGCTCGTACTTTTCATAAACATTTGTCCCTTTAACGAAAAAGAAACAGCCCTGCCGATTATAAAAGTTTTCGAAGCTCCTACGTCAGGATGATCTAACGCTCTAACGTCTACGAAAAAGGGAACGATTCGGTCGCTGTGAAAGTTTTATAATCGGCAGGAGCGTCGGCCGACGACAATCGATAAAAATGACCGTGTATAAGGCGTATCGTTTCGTATTGTTTCCAAGTTATTGTTATCGTGTGTCGCTCCTGTAAAGGGAGTGCCGCCTTGCAGTCGAATTAGATTATTGGAATGATTGTAAAACAGTCTACAAATCCGATGGCGTTTTTCTCTTTTTTGGCAGTCACCAGTGTGCGTTTTACGATCGAGATTAGTGTTGCTGGAAGAGCCTGTAAAAAGGGCCTGGCACGAAAAAGTCGTGACACGGCGATAAAGTTGTATAAAATTCGTTTAAAATTGGCCTCTAAAAAGACATCTTCGTTTCTTGTGCTCTTTGAATTTCCTAGACAGGTCGCTGTTACAAAGTATTTTTCGATTACAAAAAATTCCTTTCTTGCGCTGGCGGCAGTGAATACATTAGGCTATTGCGTCTCTTTCATTCTCGTCAATTTCTACGTTTTAGCTTCCTTTCACTTTGATTCAACGAATGTGAAATTCGTCGCAGTTTACAATTGCATTGTAAATATGCATCCAAACGAAAAAATGTTTTAACGAGCTTCTTTCATCACACGATATAACACATCTAGGGCGATGATTAACACTCTGCGTCATCGAACTTCGAAATGATCCTCGTTTCCAAGCAAACCCAATACACCGACGTCACGAGAATGATTTCGAACACACGTTCTACACGTACTATCGGTCCTTTACGTCGCATAATTGATTCCACACCTCTAGCTAAATGAACGACACGGTTACATGGTTTCCTAGAAAAGTCTACGTTCTCTATATTCTTTTTCTCCAGATACATTACAAACACACGCTCGCCTCGAAGGAGCATTCTTTTTTTTCCCCTTACGTTTCTACATTACCTGTGGGCTTTGGCAGTTGCGTATCTCTAAGTAACGATAGGCCTCGAGGATTCTTTATTGCGATCGAAGGGGGAAGGCTGTCGTTTCTAGTCGAGCGAAAAAAAAAAAAAAAAAAAGAAGCAAGTTGGCGTTTCCTCCCTTCCTTCGGTCCGAGTTCATCTTCTCGTCGATCAAACGATCAGAAATTCGCGTTTCTACCATCTACTCGGCCATCGTCCGAGTCAAAAGATTTTTGTTTTATTTGTGAATTATTATGTAATTCTTGTCTCGTTGTTTGATTAATTTATTTCGAAACTCTCTTCGTCGTCAGACGAAAGTCCCTACTTTTGACTGGATGATCAGGCATCGCGATATTCTAACCAAATCGGCAGTGAATAACACCTACGACACACATTCTTAATTTCGCTCTTGCTGTCGCGAGCCACGTTTCCAGCGGATAGAAACTGTTTGATCGTCAGGATCGTCAGGCTCAATCCAAGGAACTTGATGGGGCTGTCGCGAGTCGAACGCAACGTGGCTTCTTCCTCGATAGAATAACAGTAAATGTTTCTCAGAACTGCAAGCTTTCTCATCTTTCTTTGTTCTCTTTACTCTCTTCACCCGTGTCGGGGATTAGGGTCTGATCGTTGGACGCTCAAGGCTGTTGCGCAGCGTGAATCATGGCCACCTTCAAGTCCTTGGCCAAGTGAGAGACGTCCACCACGCTGTCGACCATTTCTTGAACGGCGGATACACTCGGGAAGAATTGGGCCGCCTGTTTCGTCTTCGACACGGTCTGGCCCAGCGCCTCGCTCAACGCGTTCGCGCACTGTAATACGCGCGTCCTCACATCGTTCCTCGTCACGTTCCTGTGCACCGTGTCACCGATGTGCACCAGCCTATGAGCGCTCAGCACCACGAACTTTCCATGCGCTAGGAATACCTGTTTTCAAAAAATAGAGCAGAGCATTATACAAAGTGCAGAGCAATGTGAAACGTTGCTTTGATTGTTTACTCTTTCTTTCTTTCTCTATGTTAATAAAATGTCCATCCTCTTTCAAATATTCAAATTGTGACAGAGTTGTTGTTATTATAACAAATTAATAATAAAGAAATTGCTAGGAATTAAAATTCCCAACTTATCTTATAATAAATGATTTACTGCTATGCACGAGTTATCTAATATCGAAAGTGACTTTTGTCTATAATTCATACTGGAAGTATTTGCAAATGTAAAACCTCTGTCCAATGTAGATACAAAGATACTAAAATTCCTTGTGATACACCTTGTGAAAATCTTGTCTTCTCGTGGCGTGTGATTTATCCAAACGATTATGGAGCATTTAGATTTTATTTTATCGTTAGTACAGAGAGTACTCGCCTTTGGTGGTTGGTTATGCTCGACCGTTTGCATGAAGGCGTCAATGGCGTGAGTCAGATGATTACCGTGCGTGATCACCTGGGCGGCATAGAAAGCCAGCAATTGTTTGTCGTTCGGATCCATGGGTGTCGGTGTACTGGGTGGCATTTGAATCGTGGCATTGTCCGACTCGGATATCAGGAGATCGTAATTACTACGAAGTTCCTGCGGCAGCGATGCCCTCACTTCCTCCCGTTGCTTCGCGACCACCTCCCTCGAGTCGAGATTCACGTAATCGTAATCCTCGCCGGCACCGCTGTTGTTGCTGCTACCGGTCGAAATGATCGACGACCGTTTGAACAGCAGGGTCGAGTTCCCCTGTTTCAGGCAAATTTTAAACGAGCTCGATTATTTTGGAAGGTTCGATCATCTCGGGGAGGGGCAGGATATCTACGACATTGTAAGGATTACTGGTAATTTTTATAAAATGTAAATCGAATCTGTCTCACGACGAGTCTTTCTAGTAGTTGAACTGGTAAATTTATGTAGATAACAGCGTGACAAATATGATATTAAAATTAAAATAGCAAGCTGGCTCAGAATCGGAATACCTTTTCACAATTTGAGAAAATGGAATTAATTTTTACAATAATAAGTTACTGTAACAACAAATCACATTTGATGGGAACTAACAGTGGATTGTATGTATATCATTATGATTCTCGGTCTACCGATATTTTTCTTGTGACGATGCACATTTGTGAAAAGACAAGAGCCTCGAATTTACTTTAAGCATCTCAGTGTGACATGCTGCCAAATATTCCCAATAAAACAAAATGAATATCATCGACGAAAAAAATTTCACAGCTACCTAAAACAATATTGTGAAATAAAAAGTACATTACTCGACATTATATAACAAAACATTATATATTGTATTACAAAAATTAAGTAACTCTCTTGCTAGATTATGCAGATCTAGCGATCAACGTGTTAAAAAAATTAATTCCTTCGTGCTTCTCGCCACTCTTCTCAATTCTATCAATCGAAGAAAGCGCAATTCCGCCTTCAACATCCTTCGATCGATGCTCACCTGAATGAAACTGGCCACCTGACGAACGTCTTCCGTCAGTGCCTGAGCGCACGCGATCAGCTGATCGAGCGGATCCGGTTGCACCGGTGGCAACAGAGACGAAGGTGGCCCGTTAGTAGGTGTCGGGGTATCGCCACCCCCGCGACACAATTTGCCCGCGTCCCATTCCATCGCGTCCAGCTCGGTGGCCGCTTCCTGCACGAGTTTGTCGGAATCGCGGAGAGCCTTCACCAGAGGTCGTAGTTTCGAGGCCAACCCTTTGTCCGGTGCTTTCCCTGCGTTCCCCAGCGTGCCTGCGCGCAAAATACATAGAAATATGTACACAGAGGCAGAGAAATTACGAAAGGTCTGTTGAAAATCTTGGGATTCTTTTGTACGATGTTTTGCTTCGTTAATTCGACATTCGGGCCAGTTGAGACTCTGTGTCATCTCCGTCTCGAGGTTTTCGTTTTACTCTTCGTTAAAAATAATTCGAGGAATTTCTCTTACTGCGCGTGACTGACGATTAGAAATGGGGGAAGGATCTTTTTCTCTTGAATAAATATCGATTCGAGTGTACGAGCATAAATGGATCGTGTTAAGATCTGGAGGAGGAACAAGAATTTTTTTTTATAAGAAATTGATACTACATAACTAGACAAAATATACGAAGATATATATATATACATTTTCCTTTTTTTTTTTATTACTTTCTCAAAGATACTTTAATTCTTAAAAAAATAAAAAAACACGCAAGCTGGTAGGTTTGATTCTGATAAATTTATCTTCAATTTATCTTGCGTCTATTTAGCAACTGATTCGCGGACCATAACGAGCGACCGAATACAACAATTCGTCGCTTTCTTTTTCATTTTCAACACGTCGGTACGATATCACCGGATAGAAATGATTAAGAAATTATTATCAACAACACTTATCAACGTTTGCTTTGCCCGGGTTACATTTCAACATTACACTCAAAAACTGTGAAAATGTTGCAATTTGGGAAAGAAGAAAAAGATCCTCGCCCCTTCTGAAAGATTTTGTAAACCATTTGTAATTCATACGTTTTCATCGACGCACAACGCCAACGACAAATTCACGAGAAGATTACCTTCGGCAAATTCAGCGAGATCGTGCAACGACGTTCTAAGCCTGAGCGCGGCGAGCCTAAGATCCATCAGGGTCGCGTCTAATCGCTGAGGCGTTCTCCAAACGGGGCTCACGAACCCGAGTAACCTGGCTATCGCGGCGGACGCCTCGCTCTGCAGCCTCTGCAGACCTTCCAAAGCGGAGTCCAGTTCCAGGGGAAGCTCCTTGCTGACTGGAACATCGTAGATCTGTTGGGTTTGCGGCGGCGGCGGTGGTGTCGGTGTTTTGGGCACGGGCGTGTTGTGCCGGGACGGTAACGAGGATGCTGGAAGACGCGATCGAGGTACATCGTAATCCTGGGCGGCCAGGCTGGATCTGAAATGGACGAAACGTTTTTGTCAGCGTGATCCAACTCTCGTTTGCAAGTACGATTTATTAATGCGAATTATGGCTCGTTCGTCGATTGGAACATCACTGCTAATTTTATTTGAAACGTGGCACAGAATGTAGTATTTTCGAGACTAGATATACTAGTATCGCTCAAAAATTCGGGGCACCCGTTGTTTCTCGAACTACGTTTTTTTTCTGAGAAACGAGGATATAATTGTAATTTCTATTTTTGAGAACGATTTATTAATTTAAAAGAGCTATCTGAGAACGTACGCAATACATAGAGAGTGAATTCTTTCATTTTTTTGTTTACCTGCGTTCTTCTGAACACTTCTGAATTCACCTGAGTACCTTTTAGAAATAGAAGTGTCGATTGTTATAAATAAAAAAGTCACGCAAAACAAGTCTTAATTAATTATTTTCAGCTGAAATATTTGTATTTATGCTTCGAGCTGTTTTTAAGGAAACAAGAATAAATGATCGATTAATATCGTAATATATAAAGATGCCTAAATAATTTTTTTTTTATTAAAATCAAATATCTAAATTAAATATTTATTTTAACTACTTATACTTAATAGATTAAATATTTTATTAAATTACTTAATTAAATAACTTATACTTTACTTAATTAAATATTTTATTTTAATTTAATTAAATATTACTTAATTAAATACTTTACTTAATTAAATATTTATTTTAACTATTTACACTTAATAATTAAAAGATTCGAATTTTTGAAGGATTTGCTCGTCAGTAGTTTTCTATTTAACAGTCTCTTTGGAAAAATATTTAGGCTAATGCAACACCGGGTAATTCAGTTCGAGCGTTGAAACGTTTCCTGTTTCTCCTTTTGTCGGGGCGATGTGCTCAATTTTCGCCGAAACAAAAGAAAACGAGAACCCAGTCCTGAATTTCATCGCTGAAAACCCTGACCGTTTGAAAAGCCATCCGAAGCGTATTTTCCATTTGATCCCGGCTCGTTTCAAAGTTTCCTATTCATTTAACCATTAGGGGCCACACTCCCACGGAGCACTATTAATCAGTGCCAATGAAAGGGAAATAGAATAGAAATAACAGTTCGAAAACTTTCGCGCCTCTCGAACTACTTCGATGTAATTAAGTGATAAAATACGACGGTTAACGATGTTATCGTCAAAGTCGAGCAATCCCCTTCGACTCGATTCGAGTTGAATTTAATTGATTTTGAAATTAAAAAGTAATTATTCCCCCGCAAAGTGACGAGAGAGCTAGAATTATGCCGAAAGATAAAGAAGCTTCTGCTGGAATGTTAATTTCAGTCTTTGCAAATTTACCTTTACAGATTTTCTTTATTTATCGTTTTCCTTTTTTTTCGTTGTTAGATATTTATCGTTGACATAGTTTTGACATAGTCAGAAATTTGACAAAGAGAAGAGAAAATCCGGGCAATGATCGAGTTTAGACTCGACGTTTCAATAATATATTTCTTTCTCCACGTACGCGGAGATAAATTTTTAAATTTCTTTTTTACTGAATATTTCAGCTTCTGAAATTATTTTTCTATTTGAGAAGAGAATAATCTTCTCATCACTTTCGATTCTTTCACGTGACTTGAATCAATCACGATGAAAATTGACTTGGAGCATAAATTGATCTTGGCCAATTGCGCTGGCAACTGATTGCGGACCATAACGAGCGACCAAACCACATACAATAATTCGCTTTCTTTTTCTTTTGAACTCGTCTGATATCACTGGATAGAAATGATTGAGAAGTAATAAATTTATTATTTGTTTTACCTATTCTGTTTTACTTAAATATAACTTAAACCTTTGAGAAAATATTGCAATTCCGGGACAAAAAATTCTCGACGTGCGTGGCACGTTATTCCAGCGCAAGAGGTTAACCACTTTGCGGACCATAACGAGTGACCAAACCGATATACGATAATTCGTCTTCTATTTGAATTCATCGGTATATCACTGGATAGAAATTACTAAGAAGTAATAAATTTATTGTTTATTTTGCTGGGTTATACTTAAATATATTTAAAACTGAGAAAATATTGCAATTTTGGGACAAAAAATTCTCGACGTGCGTGGCACGTTATTTCAGCACAAGAGAGTTAATAGAAGCAGAGAAATTGTTTTTCTCATCGGTGAACCGAAAGAATTAATTTTAGTCAGTAGATAGATTTATTACTACGTATAATTTCTCCACCATGTCACCAGCTGCCGAGAGTGTAAGATCTTTTTTCGCTGCAAAGTGAAAATCGTAAAATACGAAGAGCGCCATTGTAGACTGTTTCGTGAACTGTAAATGGAACCGATTTCTCCGAAACTGCAGTAGGAACGGCCGCTGTTTGGCACCGGTCCGGTATTTAAGCCAGTGCTTCTCGAAATAAATTACTTCCTAGCAGCTGTGTGTCTCGTTACGCTAGCGAATGCATAAAGTTCAACGTACTGGATGTTGATGCCTCGATATATAGTCATCGGATGGCCGTCGTAACGAAAACGAAAGCACGCTGAAACACGCTTCGAAACGAAATGTCAAAAAATCTTCAGAAAAAGCACGATCTAATTCTTGCATTACGATTATCTAACAACGAATTTTAAGAGTTTCAAGTCGTTATATTGTTGTATCATTCGCACGATAAATATAAAGATTCCAGCAACTACGTTCTTTTTATCTCACTAATTTTTTGCTCAAGTGAATTTGACAATAATTTTAGTTTCGTTAATTTTATGTTCAGGCGAATTTCACGATAATTCTTCGTTATGTAGAAACGAATGAGACGATGAAATTTTTAATTCACAATTTCCATTCTGATTTTTAATTCGTAACTTTCATTCTATTAAAACTGCTTCAAACGACGCATTGCATTTTGCACCTGATAATTAATAAAGGAGACAGTATTGTAAAACAGCTGATTGTCTGCGTTACATCTTGGTCGAAATTGAGTTGACAGTATCGTATGATTTTACAAGCTTTATAAGTCGTTTTATTAGATGTGTTGCATATGTTGCAAATGTTCCAATGTAAAATAGGGAAAAAGGAGTACTTTCAGTGTTTGAAAATAAAATTCTTCGTATCTTCAATGCTACCTTGGAATATATGAAATGAAATAATAAATGAAATGAAATTGTTCGTATCTTCAATGCTACCTTGGAATATAATAAATGAAGTAAAATTGTTCGTATCTTCAATGCTACCTTGGAATATAATAAATAAAATAAAATTGTTCGTATCTTCAGTGCTACCTTGGAATATAACAAATAAAATGAAATTCTTCGTATCTTCAATATAACCTTGGAATATAATAAATGTGACGTAGATCCCTAGATCTCATCCTTGTTCCATTCAATCGACATATCTTTTAGAGTACATCTTTCAGTTCAAGGTTCATCCTCAAATTACAGGCGAGCAATTTCTATTCAGAGATTTTGTTGATTAGACGAGGTACATACATCTCTGTATTTTTATACATACATTGTCATAAATATTCTTGGACTGTCTCGTTGGGAATCCCTACGTTTTTAATCGACGGAGCGTCTATCGTCCGAACGTTAACCTTTTCGCTACTGACGATAACTATAGCACACACGAGGTATATGAATAGACATTGCATGCAACGTATTTTTTCGTGGTCCTCAGGATCTCCTTGTCATTTCTGCGTCACATCCTGTCCAATTCAGTCAGATTTTGCACCGCAGTTTTATTATTAGCGATGAGAATTAGGATCAAAAAATATGGACAGTGTTGCCAGATATGTTTCTAGGATTATTAAATTGAACGTGGAGGTACTTCATCAATGAAGGAATATAACGACTTGAAACAGAGACTGATGAAAATTGGAATGAAAAATGTAGTATATATTCGACTATTGACATCCATTTAAAAGTGTTATAAAAAATTAATCGAAATATGATGTCTTTATGAACAATATAATTAGATATAATGTCGTTTTATTTACAGATGTAAATTTATTTATAATTTAATATTATTATGTAAATTCAGAGTCCGAATGAATTATTGGACTGAAAGACTGTACTTATCAAAAAAAAAATTTCTGTTGAATAATTTATTAAAAAATAAAACATTAAGTCCTGCAAATACCAACTGTAAAAACCAACAAAATTAAAAATTATTCAAAAAAAAAAAAACACCAAAAAAATCTCACCACTGTGTCACTTTGTTACAATTTAACTCAATCTTACAGCAAGTGCATTTACATATACTCGTCCATCCGTCCTAGAAACAATTAACCCCACCGTTGTGCACATCTTCTCAAAACAAAACAAAACGCTCGACGAATTGAAATCAATAAAGATTAATTAATAAATTAAAATTAATAAATTAAAATTTCGCGTTTATCTTTAACTTTGGTAGAAAGAATCGCGTCTATACTTTACTGGATTGCTCGCGTTAGCGACGATAAAGTAAAAGATCCTGGTTTGTCTAGCCATCGTGTATCGTTCGTGGATCACGTACCGGTTCGATCCGCTGAGGGATCCATCGTTGGTGAGGCTGGACGCCGAGCTGCTAGGTGTGAGAGGCTGCAACGGTCTGGGCACGTCGTAGCAATCGAGAGGCGTGACGCCGGATCCTCCGGAGCAGTTGGAGATCGGCGTGCAGGAGGTAGGTGGCCTGGGGATGTCGTAGCACGACGGTGCTGGACTCGGGCTGCTGGCTGGCGATGGAATCACGGGGACAGCTCGCGGTGGCACGTCGTAACACTCGCTCACATCGCCACCGTTGTCCACTGAACTTCTGCTGCTCGTCGTGTATCGGCCTGCGTGCACATATTTATCAGATGAACTCCCGGAGCGTTTCTTACGGTCGCGTAGATCGTGTACTTTGCATAGATCGTTCGAAATTTTTCGCACGTTCCCGACTGCTTCCTGCAAAGGGCAACAGTTGGGGAGAATTGGGATCGCGCGTGTTTTCTGGATTATTCCGGAGGAAAAGAATGATTAAAATTTCGTTGCACCACGAAAGTGTCAATTTGTTAATTTCCGCGGAATTCGAATTTTGAATTAATTGAAACAATTGATTTTACGAGAAATGAGAGTCGCGAGATTGGAGCGCATTCAACTAATTAAATATGATAAAAAGATAAGTGCGAGACGTTAAAATAATTTTCGACCTTCATACATTATTGTAGTTCAATTCTCAGAAGTATATATGTACATCATCGCTTTGCAACTGACATATTGTAATTTACGACAATAAATATCTACAATGTTCACAATACCTCAGTATCTTATACAAATCTCTAAAAATACGAAAAAATTCGATAACTCACGAGTATTCAAACTTCCGATTGTCTGTGATCCAAAGTGCAATAAATCACGATAATAATTAATAATTGTTATAGTGCAATAATTGTTACTTGCCCAACACGAATATCAACGATGTTCACAATATCTTGGTATCTTATACAAATCTCTAAAAATACGCAAAAACTCGATAACTCACGAGTATTCAAACTTCCGATTATCTGTGATCCAAAGTGCAATAAATCACGATAATAACTAATAATTGTTATAGTGCAATAATTGTTACTTCCCTAACACGAATATCTACAATGTTCACAATACCTTAATATATTGTACAAATCTCTAAAAATACAAAATAGAAAAAACTCGATAACTCACGAGTATTCAAACTTCCAATTATCTATAATCCAAAGTGCAATAAATCACAATAATAACTAATAATTGTTACTTCCCCAACATGAATATCTACAATGTTAACAATGCCTTACTATCTTATACAAATCTCTAAAAATACAAAATACGAAGAAACTCGATAACTCACGAGTATTCAAACTTCCGATTATTTCTGATCCAAAGTGCAATAAATACAAAATACGAAAAAACTCGATAACTCACTAGTATTCGAACTTCCGATTATCTATGATCCAAAGTGCAATAAATACAAAATACAAAAAACTCGATAACTCACGAGTATTCAAACTTCCGATTATCTATGATCCAAAGTGCAATAAATCACGATAATAACTAATAATTGTTATAGTGCAATAATTGTTACTTCTCCAACACGACGTGCATCCATCTCCAGTTGAATTTTACTAGCCATTAGATGCGATATCTATAATCGTTAATTTATTTACCGAACGATCGGGGTGCCATTGTTTCCACGGTGGAGGAACATTTTTTTTTTTTTGATCGACCGGTTGCGAGCGAACGGGGTCAGTCGGTCGTTAGGAGAACCGTGACAGGATCGGCGATCTTTCACCGCAGAGATTGGTTTAAGGTTTCGCGAGATAGCTTTGTAATTTCCTACGTTAATGCCCCGCGAACGAGCCACGTCCCGGATACGTCGATTCGTGAAAGGAACTAGCGGGCCATTTTTCTTCAGATCGTCCAAGATAAATAGCCGGTGGGTATCGGTAGATATTGCACGAACACCAGCGAACAGGATGTATCTCGCGGTACATCTTTCTTCTACATCATTCGCAAATCGAATGATCGATACAATAGCTCGCGATTTTCTTCCAGCGACAGTAGCGATTTTCCTTTTTCTGACAACGTTGCTCTGGTTTTGACATTTTTGATCGGCGACATTTCTGTACAGTGAGGATCATTCGAACGAAATAGATCCTCGTAATTTTATGAAAATGACGTTTCTTACAATGAACGCAATTAGTGGGAGTTTTTTCTTTTTGATAATGTCAATTGTTAAAGTTTGCTCGTTGATATTCTTGCACGAGATAGTTCTTTTCATTTAAAAGATACGTTTCTTATTGCGGAGTTTAAGATTAAATAATAGTAAATATAGTAAATAATAGTAAAAGATACGTTAATAGTAAATATAGTAAATAATAGTAAAAGATACGTTAATAGTAAATATAGTAAATAATAGTAAAAGATACGTTAATAGTAAATATAGTAAATAATAGTAAAAGATACGTTAATAGTAAATATAGTAAATAATAGTAAAAGATACGTTAATAGTAAATATAGTAAATAATAGTAAAAGATACGTTAATAGTAAATATAGTAAATAATAGTAAAAGATACGTTAATGGTAAATATAGTAAATAATAGTAAATAATAGTAAAAGATGCATTAATAGTAAATATAGTAAATAATAGTAAAAGATACGTTAATAGTAAATATAGTAAATAGTAGTAAATAATAGTAAAAGATACGTTTCTTATTACGAAGTAAAGATTAAATAATAGTATATATAAAATAAATAGTAATAAAAATTAATTAACTGATAGACTGATATTAAGAATATGGGAGTTATGGATACATTTTGACGTTAAATATAATTGAATATCTGGTGAAATGTTAACCTTTATGAAACAGAATTTTATATTAATTTATATTAATCTTGATAAAACCAATTTGAAACCAGTGGAAGAAATTTTTATGATGAATTTAAGAGTACAAATTCATAGACTCGTATGGATTTATTGATTTATTGAGAAATTCGTTTAGAATCAATGAATATTGAAAGTCACATTTTTATCGAGGAGCAATATTAAAATCCGGCACGCCGAGAATCAAAACTCATATCGTGCAGAATTTTTTTTCACACTCGGACTCGTATGTATACTCCACTCAATCTGAATGTTCCGAAAATATATGGATTCCGGTAAATCAATCGAAACATGGATTGAAGCGTGTGGATTCTTTTTTTTTTTCAAATTAACCGACTACTAAATAATGGAAAAATCAGAAAATCTGCAAAATTGAATTTGTCGCTTGCGGTCTTCGATTTGTTTTAACATTAAAAAAGTAACGAGCGATCAGTTTGTTATTGCTCTTTAGCAGACGAGGAAACAGTTATAAAAACTTGTTAATACATTCAAAACTCTTTTTGACAAGTATCAAAAAATAAAACGTAATTGTCGATTAATAGAAACAAAACTTTTCCAAGGAGACATTCATACACACATAAATAATTCTTGACAAATATTTAATATTTTTGTTGCATGCAAGTTAAGTTACAATTGTTGTAAATAAGAAAATATATTTCACATTTGTGCGTTTGTATCGTTGACATTTGAAATGCTTGAAATAGGAATTTGCTTCGAAATAAAATCACTTCGATGAAATCATTTGTTGTCAATAAATAAACGAATAAATCAATTTTACATTTGAAAGAGAATTTACATTACATTTACACTGCTATTTTTTAAAATTTGTAATTATTTAATTTATTATACTCCTAGTGCTGTTTAAATATTTCCACTATATTTCAAATTGTATCAATATTCAACGCGTTGCAGAATTTCATGCAATTTTATTGTCACGTTTAACAAAAAAAAAAAATTTTAGCTAAAGGATCTAATGTACATGGACAATTCCATGATTCTAAAAGCATCCTTTATCGATCGTACGATAAGCAAGTTTTTATTGAAAATATCGCAAGACCGCGAGAGCATTCACGAATCGATTCGTCTGGCGGTTTTTTTCGAACGGAGCAAAAGATTGTTCGATTCGGAACGACGCTGTTTAATGAAAGAAATCTGTGAATAACATCGGCGTTTTATCGATTCTCAATAAACGCTTCCTATGGGAGTATCTTGTTTTCGATCGAATACCCATGAACAAACGCGTAATGGTCGATTGAAGCGATTAAAACGTGCATCGCGAGGCAACGACAACGCGTCTGAAATTTCTCGATTATAACAGTCAAAAATCCAATTGGATTATCTTTTCTGTTTTTTCTTTTTTTTTAATTTATAATTTGTTGACTGAAGAAGAAGATCATGTTTCACGTTTGGAATTTGTAATTTAAACTTGACAGTTTTAACGAGAGAGATTTCCCAATCTTCAGATTTATAATTTAATTTCGTTACGAGAAGCGATTTATTTCTTTCAACTTTGAAATGAAAAACCTGACAGTCCCCGAGGAAAGTTTTTCGTAGTTCGTGACTTGATACTTACAAAAAATATTATTTTGTTATTTTTTGATTTCCAAGTTTGTAATTTGTTAGTACGTAAATAATATAATATAATTATTCAATCTCGAAGTGTTTGTAATTTGATATATACACCTCAAAGTGAAAAGAACAGTCAATTTCAAAGAGGCTAAATTAAAAAAAAGAAAAAGAAGAATAGATTTCTGCATTTTCTGAATTATAATATTTCTCTGTTACATTTACGCAGTCAAACTAGATGCCACGTGCAGAGAGCATAATGAACGAATAATTATTCCGTTTGCGTTTGAAATCGTTTGATACTTTTACTAATAAATTATTAAAATATTAAAATTAATAAAACGCGACCGAAAATAACGACCGAATAACAGGCATTATAGTATATCTATTGCAGATAAATTCTCTGCAACATTTGTTCCAAAACGAAATGATCGACACTGGCCAACTTCAAGGTAATCAGCTCGAAATCGAAATTTTCCACAAAAGTCAAAATCAACATTTTTCACAAAATGTGAAGTTAAAATGGTTCCGACGCGAGCACGTGAAATCATACGTAACTTTCAACAAAACTGGCTCTGTGAAATTATTGAAGTTGCCAGGTCGTCGAACGACCAATGGTCGGAGAACAAAACGCGGGGTTGCTACGCACCTGAGTTGTGTAAATGCTCGTTATTCGAGTTCAAGGGTGAATCGTGCCTGGATGGTGGCGCAGGACTTCCTCGGCTCGCTGGAAGATCGTACAGGTACACGTCGCCGCATTTCTGTGGCGTTACCACCTGCGCAAAAAACCATCGGATTAATTAGCGGCGAAATTCAAATTTGTTCGTTTAAACCTGGAATGCGCGAATCAGCGTGATTATTTCGCGAAAATTCAGCTTGCGTTCGTACAACGCAAGGCAAGATGTTATCATATTTTTCAAAACGATGTTATCCATTTCGTTGATTCAATTTCTATTCGTTTAATTGATCGACGAACCGTGCACGACGAATTATATCAATTTGTACTTCGGTACATTTTTCATGCTTCGTGGCAGATTGTAAAATAAATAATATATTTATATTACGACAATAATTGATTACAGTAACTCTCTCGATATATATATATTTGCGATTGGTCGTTTACGCAGAAATTCTGGAATTCTGGAATTATATTGGGCGAAATCGAAGAATTAAAATTTTGAGAAATTTGCTTTCTATCGCGTACTCAATTGATAGCTGTTAATTTATACGAGTATAAGGAATTATCTTGTATAAAAGATCGCGATGTTGCATCAATAAAATTAGAAACACTGGTTTCGCCAAATTTTTTTCTACGCTTCTGTTAAAAATAAACGAGTTATAAAAAAGATGCAATATTTATGCAACGAGACAGAGAATTACGCGAAACTTCGGAACGGAACATATCCACGAAGATTCACTCAGAGAGTCCTAGGCTTATTTCGAGAAAATCCTTCCGAGAGAAGATTGTTTGAGAAGTGGGGGCTTAAGAAGTGGAGAAGACCTCGCAAGAAAATTGTCTCCGAGAAGTTTAAATCGCAATCTGTCGCGGAGGGAAAGCGTGGATTATCTTCGTCAATTGAAACGACAGAAGTCTGCGAGTTGTTAATGAATTTATCGAGACGAATCTCCAATCAACCGCTGCTCCTTTCCCTCAGATTTTGCAAAGTGGACCCCCGGGGGACTCTTCTTCAACTTTCCTTTTTTTTTTTTTTTTTTTTTTTCCAAGTATCTCTCGATACCTCCCGATCCTTGGAACAGACCAGCGATGAAAC
>NW_025109966.1:370287-373227 GCF_011392965.1 Frieseomelitta varia
TTTTTTTGTTCTCCGCGTCGAACACTTAATTGCAATATCCTGTTAATTGAGTTTGCTCGTAGACGCGAGCAGACTTCTTTCGCGAGATTTCGAAACGCAAGGAGCATCCTCGTCTCGTTTGAATCCTCGATGAAATTTCGCGAAAAATTAAACGGAGAAATTTAAAATAGATATAGATAATAACATAAAATATTATATAAATTTTCTCAGATCTTCTCTCAAATAGAAGAAATACTCTTGTTTGTTCCGGATATTTGCAAAACGTTGAGTTAAATGGAAAAATTGGGAAAACCAAATTATATATTTACAACAACCATGTGTTTGTTGTTTCTCAATCTCGTTCAAAAAGTTCATCATATTATTTTATATTGAAAGTGAGTGATTTGATGGATATTTTATTCTGAATTTTGTCAAATGTAGTGTTCATGATAAATAAACAAAAATATACACGAAAGAAAAAACTTAAAATAGCAAATTCAGAATTAAAACCAACTTTTAAATGCATTATTGGCTTTTTCTTTCATAATATATAATAACAATAATTAATAAAAATACCTTGACACACTGATATATAAAGAATAAAAATTCTCATTAACTGTGTAAATTCACTTACAGAAAACTGTAGATCTTTTCGCTATTATTTTTACTATTATTTTACGGGTCAACACTTTGGTATTAGATATAAGATGGAATACTGATTGATGAAGAATTGTTTTGATATTTAACTTGAACTTGCTATAATATATGTATACTGTTATATCTGTAGTAAAAAAAAATATGTATCGTTATGTTTGTAGTAAAAATTTATCAGATTATTTAATAGTAAAAATAAATAATTTAAATAATTTAATGTTTGTAGTGAAAATTTATCAGATTATTTAATAGTGAAAATAAATAATTTAACAGATACTGTACGCTCAATTTTGCAAAATGTGGTGTTCACAAAATAAGCAAAAAGTGCACGTACACGAAAGAAAAACAAGAATCCAGAACATTTCCAGAATTAAAACCAACCCTTAAATGCACGATCGTTCCTCGCTCACGGATCTAGAATTAACAATATACAATAAAAGAATAAATAATTAACAAAAACAAGCCTTGACGCTCGACGAGTGCAAAGTACAAAAAAAAAAAAAAAAAAAAAATACAATACACACTCGCTGTAAATTCACTTACAAAAATTCACTTACTGAAAACTTTTACCTATTCACCCTCGAGTGCAACTCCTCTCAGGCGTGTAACTCGAAATAATTTGATCCAGCTTTCAAATATTTCCTTTCTTTTTTTTTTTTTCCTTCTAACCCGCGATGATGTTTTAAATGCAATTCATGTCCCAGTTACATCCTGTATGACAGTTGCTGTATATCGGCTCGTATTTTCTCTGTGAAGCTCTGCGCGCGAGTGGATACATATATATACGTGTTCGTTCCGACCGGAGAGCCACGACGCTGAACCAAGGGAAAATGCAATTTCGTCGACAAAACGCGAGTGAAAGAGAGGAGGAAATGAGAGGAGAGAGAGAGAGATGCGCACAGAGAGAACAGGAAGGGACAGTGGAGGGATGCATCTCTCTGGAGCGCAATCTCTGAGCTCATCGTCCGCTGCTTTACAATAATAGAGGCTCTTCAACCCTTGCGTTATACATAAGCGTCCTACACTTTTTTTTTTTTTTCCCATTCTTCCTTTCTATCGCGGCAACTCGAGACTCGTCCTCGTTGATAATTCGTACATACCATGTACTCGGATTATTAGACACGTACAAGGGAAGAATGACGTCTGTTGTTTTTTTTCACTCGTCGGCGTCTCCGAATTGGGGATTATCGATGAAGACTGAAAATGAAACGATGGGACGAACGATAGCATCGCAAAGAAATAATTATTAGATATATCGCTGTTTTTCTTGTGCTTTCAACAATTTTGATTAGATTAATCTTCTGATTATTATGAGTGGATTTTAAGATTCTTTAGTATACTCGAATCTCGATGTACTTTAGTGGAATTTTAATTATTGGAAACGTAATTTTTACTTGTAGTTAATTTTCGAACTTCATACTATACGGTTTAAGATTCCTTACAGCGTTAACCACTTCTTAACCATCAATTAAGATAATATTCTCTTGCTTTCTTCCACTAAAAACGAGTTTCTAAATAATATAAAAATTGTCTTCTGTAAATATATCTGTGGTATGTACGTATTTACCAGTGTCTTAATACTGATTTAATGATTTCGAAATAAATTCACGCATACAAATAAACTCCAAAATTCATGCATGCAAATAAATTCTAAAGAGCAACAAACTGTGACTCACGCCCAAAACCCAAACTATCTGCATCCTTGATCCCCCCTTAATTGCGACCAATCCTCAACGACGAGCATCGAGCAAACATAACACGTCTTTGTCTCGTCGAATTATTGGAGCACCACCGGTCCCGACGAGATATCGAAATCTGTCAAACGCGACGAACCAGCAATTAGCGATTTTCCAGCCGCTCGACCCCATTGTTTCGAGTAAACCAGCCTCTCTAACGTCGAGTGGAGCGAGTCTAAGTGCGTTCGATCAGCGGAAAAGGAGGACAACAGTCGTGAATCGGTTGCAGGAGGCTCGATATCCTGCCAGAAAGTATCCACGGGAATGTGGGTCAGTCCTTATCGTTGCGTCGGCGTGCCAACCCTCGAAATAATCGACTGCCACACCCCTTTCGCCCGGAACATCATCCCCCCCACGGCTAACTCTCCCTCGGGGAGGACTCGTCATCGATAAACCCGTGATCGAACCACGACCGCAAATCATTTCGGCCCCATTTCATTCACCGATCATGCCTGATCGTTGCCATGGTGATACGTTTTCGACGGTTCTTCTCCGGATTGAAAAAAAAAAAAAAAAAAAACACTGGGGAAAAAAAACCATGGTTTACGTTTCAAATTTACCCCGTTTACCG
>NW_025109967.1:0-10143 GCF_011392965.1 Frieseomelitta varia
TTTTTTTTGAAGGGAAAGGAAGAATATCTAACACGCCTAAAAGATGCCCATGTTATCGTATTGTCTACCGGATAGTTCATCTAAAGTCGCTTTTCTACAAGGGTCAAGGGGAACTGAGGACTCTTCTTCGACAATACATAATAAGAAAGAGAAATCTACAACCGTGTACCAATTTGCTTGCGTTTCTCCAATCCACTAGTATCGAACATCGAAGGGAAAAACCGAATTCGGCGCTTGTGACGCGTCGGAATTTGACCCTCAATGACCCTTTTCCCTCCTCCTTGAGTAACCAAAATAATAATAAAAAAAAAAAAAAAAAAGAAAAAGAAAAACAGAGGCGAAGTGATTTGTAAACGGTCTCTCTCGTTGAAGGGTTGAAAATGAAAAAAAAAAATAGAAAAAAAAAGGGACGACATATCAATTGGTGCAATAGCCTCGTGCAAGTATGTATAATATATATACATATACATATATATATATATATATGTATATATATATATAATGTAAAAATTTCAAAGAGAGAAATTACGATCTGACATATGTAAAAAAAGGGCACTAATGAAATATACCGACGTAAATATATCCGAAGATGAAGAAAAAAAAAAAAAAAAAAAAAAAAAAAAAAGATGAACATCGAAGGGAAAACTCGACTCGCCGTATTTAATTATTATGGAAGCTGTTACATTTCGAAAATGTCTCCGTCTTCTTCGTCGTTCTTGGCAGACTGTGGAGTTAGAAGTTCAGAATTTATTTCATGCGATCGAGTAAACTGAATACACTGAGACGTGAAGATGACAATAATCAGACAGTGAATTTTGCGGAGAATTTCCACAAAAGTATGGTCCGTGTTTTAGCAGACGAGCAAAGAATTGCGCGCCTAAATCTCTCCTTTTTTTATGGTTTATTCGATTTCACTGAGAAAAGAAAAAAAAAAAAAAAAAAGGAAGAAACGAGAACAACGAGGCCTCTGAAGAAGAGCCGATCATAATTACATTTAATTAAATTTAGAAGATATCGCAGCAACGTGTAATAAAAGGAGACAGATCGCGCTAATTACCTCGCGAACTATCGCATATTACGCCGCGTGTATATACGGCGAGATCCTACGCCAGCTGATTGCGTCAGCGTCGAAATGAACGAAGTATTGTAGTGGGAAAAGGGCAAAGTGCATTAACCGCCGAGCAGCCGTCCGATAAAATGGTAAAAACCGCGTGTGACCGTGCCTCCCGACCGAGAATCGATATCGCCACGTGGTTCAATCTCGAACCTTAATTCCAATTGCCTCGCCAACCCCTCCTCACCCCTCGCCACTCGTTCGTCACTCGCCAATTTCATCGTGAATCATTCGATCGACGCTTATAGACCGAATATTGTCTATTCGATTTTCTATTGTCGTCAGGCTCTCATCAGCGACGTTTCAAACCCATTTTCACGCTTGATTTTGCTTGTTTTCGTAAATTGACCAAACGACGAGCAGAGTATATACGCTGCGACACGCGAAACTCGGTAGATTGTTACTTATTTCAATATATTTTTTTCTCCTCTTCAGTCGTAAGTCTCAGTTCTTTGATTTTTTTTTTTTAATGAATAATACTCTGGTATTTGGTATTTTTGCAGATGATCGATTTCGAATTTTGTACATTTTCTGGCCAAGTTGGCTCGATTACTGTTACCTTTAATATGTGCAATATTGTATAATGTATAATTTATCTTTTGATATAAATTTCAAATTTCGTAGATTTTGAGCAAGTTGGTTCGATCATTGTTACCTATAATATGTGTAATATTATATAATGTATAATTTATCTTTTAATATTCAAATTTCAAATTTCGTAGATTTTCTGGGCAAGTTGGCTCGATTACTGTTACCTTTAATATGTGTAATATTGTATAATGTATAATTTATCTTTTGATATTCAAATTTCAAATTTTGTAGATTTTCTGGGCAAGTTGGCTCGATTACTATTACCTTTAATATCTGTAATATTGTATAATTTATCTTTTGATATAAATTTCAAATTTCGTAGATTTTGAGCAAGTTGGTTCGATTACTGTTACTTTTAATATGTGTAATATTATAAAATGTATAATTTATTTTTTGATATTCAAATTTCAAATTTCGTAGATTTTGAGAAAGTTGGTTCAATTACTGTTTTTTTTAATCAATACATCGTTTTCTTTACTTTACTGTAATTTCGGAGTAAATACAATAATATCCCAAGACTTTGTAATGACTCTTGAAGGATTAATGATAAATAAATAATAATAATAATAAATTGATAAAAAAAAACACTTTCATTCAATTGAGATTTGATTCTGAAAAGGATTAAACAGATGCGAGAAAGAAAGGGCTGACCCATTACTGTCTCATTTCACTTCAGGCCACGCTGCTATCGTTCGCGAAATATGTCGCCTTCGATTTTAATTGTATTTTTTCAGTTATATTCAATAAAGAATATAAAATTTACTTGTCTTCATCGATGATCACTTCTTTCGCTATTGTTTTCTTAACTTCGTAACTATCTAAATTTATGTGTCGAGCTTCGTCAAAAAGTATTTAACAAAACAGGAGGAAATACTTAACATCCAGTTAGTCGAAACTTTCGACGAAATGTATGAAAGGTCGAACGAAAGTTTTGTATGAAACTATATTACAAGTTAAGGCCATTGAATTGGATCACTGCGAGAGTTTTTGGACATTGGCCGCGACATTAATTTGGATCGTTTCTCACAACGCATCATGAAACGTTAATCAATTGCGCTGAGAACCGATTGTGGACCATAACGAGAGACCGAACGAGTATAACAATAATTCGTCGTTTTCTTTTTGAACTCGTCGGTATGATATCACTGGATTGAAATTACTGAGAAGTAATAAATTTATTATTTGTGTTTCGCCTACTTAATACTTACATTATACTTAAAATTAAGGAAATGTTGCAGTTTTGGGACAAAAAGTTCTCAACGTGCGTGGCAAGCGAGACATTTTCCATAACTCTAACTACGTTAGAATTATTATTCACGAATAGACATAAAAGTTCCACAGTATATAGAAATAAATCCCACGCAAAAGAATTTATTATTCTACTTAGATATGTATTTAAATAAAGACAATCTTAACAGAAAGCTTAACTAAAGCTTAACAGAATAATTCGAATAATAGAATTATAAAAAAAATTACCGAATTACAGGTCTCCTTTAAACGATTTAAACGGACGACTGAAGCGAAGAGAATTCGAAACAAAGACCGGATGTTCGACTCTTCCTTTCGCATTCTTCAAAAAAAAAAGAAAAAAAAAAAAAAAGGAAAGAAAAAACACGTGAAATGTTGTCCCGATCCGAATGTAATCTCAGCAAAGCAAACGGAAGGCTGCGAGAGGTTCGGACGAAGGACGACGGAAGAAGAGGATCGTGAAAGGGAGCGCGAAAATCGAAACGGTCGTGGCCGACGACGAGCGCGCGGTGCTCGGCCGGCGTAACTGGAAAACGGGGTCGTCGTGCAGCATGATGGCAACGACGACGTCGCAGAACCGCCGAGGATGTCCCAGTTTCGCGACGGCCGGGTCGTTGCACCCGGCATCAGTCACCACCAGAGGCTGTTGCGAGCGCAACGGCGGCGCGCACACCGAGACCAAGTTTCGATTTCGCGATCGCGCGCATCCGGGATACGTAATTCCCCGCCCGCGGGAAAAACGGAATCGCCGACCGGCCCTACCGAGAAACGGAGCGGAATGCGAGCGAAACAATCAGGGAACACGTGATTTTCCTCCCTCCTCGTTACTTTTTTGGCTCCGCTGTTTTTCGGAAGAAGTTTTTAGGGAAAAGTTTCTTCAGTCGAAAATTCAGATTCTTTGAACGATCCATCTTTCTGCCCGTTCTTGTGCAATTTTGTACTTTACGTTCGACTCTGAAATATAGAAATTTGTTTCGTCCACGTTTCCCTCTATCAGTGTTTCTCGATCACGTTCGTCTCACAGATAACTGGGATTATTAAAGGAGGCATAAATTTTTTTTTCTTTTCTCTTTTTTGCAGTCTATGGTATAATAATAAAGAAAGAAGATAAAATCGTGTCGTGCGCAGCTGTTGTTTTCATTCAATGAAGAAACGAAGATCGTGGAAAATGATATTGACACGCAGACGATGAAATAAATTAGATTTTTCAAGAGAGTCAAGTGCGTCACGATCGTACAAATAAAAACACGTTAATTAGAGATTCCTCCTCTCCAAACACGGACGAACATCCGGCATTTCATTAGCGTAATAATTAAGAGAAAGCATTTGAGTATGCGTGCCGATACGACATGCATTTCTTGCGTGGGCTCGATGAGAGGTTTTTCTGGCTGAAACTGTTCTAACGCTTTACTTGTTTACAGAGGTTTCGTTTGAAACAAATATTTGGAAGCAACGTTTGTTTATTTACTTTTTTTCTGTTTCTTTTTTTTTTCGTAAACGCGATTATCTCGCAAAAATATTCCCCGAGCCCGTAATCGCGTAATAGATTTAGCACTTTCACGCAACATTACGAACATTCCATCGCGTATTTTACGACCTCTACGAAATATAATGGCACGCCGGCTGTAAAAGTCTTATTGGAGGAAATTGCTAAATCCATTTCGCGTACGTGAGCAAGAGACGTGCGTACATATGTGTAAGTATCTTCTCCGTGGCGCAGCGAGTGAGTGAGTTCTGTCCATTAGCGAGAAGTTGCAACGAAGGAGAAACATCGAGAGAGGACTTTAAAAAAAAATGAAAGTAAAGAACGCGCGAACGAATAAGTAGGAACCGCGATTGAATCGGAGGAAATGTCGAAGGTATATTTTCAGAAACAACTTTATGCAACTCTATGGAAGTTTAATTAATTTTCCTAAGGGAAATAATTCCCAAGAGAAATTATTTTCACTATCCCGTTGAAATTCGGCTAATTGTAAGTAAAATTAAACAAGCAGTGTTCAGATTTCAAATTCAAGTTACTTTGTGATGATGTATATATTTATTCTATCGAGGTGGAGAGATTTATTTCAAAAATTTCAAAGATTTGTTTAATATTTAATATGAGGTGCTTCGATGTTCGTTGTTTAACATTGAAATTGTTTAACATGAAGCTTAAACAGTGTTCAAAAATTTAAGACAAATTCATTTCTAGTTACAATAATGTAGACGTACATTCATATTAATAGTTTAGAAAGTTTCAATAATAAACATTGATTTTCGCTCTAAAGAGAATCTAAAGGAATTCCTTCGGAAACCTCGAAATTTCTAAAATTAACTCCAACTACGTTCCATTTCGGGAATTAACAATAAAATAACGAAACGTTGACCGACGTCATGTCAAAATCGTGAAGGTTCTGCAACTTTCGAAATATACGCCCAAATGTAAATACAGTGTGGATTATTTATTATCTTTTATAAAAAAATGAGAGAATCGTATAGGATTGTTGACGACAAAATTAACTACCACAAAGCAAATATAAACTAATTAATAAATACATTTACACAGGATGTTTCTACTTTTTCCGGAATTTTTCTATGAGCGAAAATAAGAAAAAGAGTTGCCAGCGCAAGTAATTAAGGCGTTTAATGGAACTGCGTTGAAAAATGCAGTGATTTTCAGGGAAAAGAGATTCTGTTCGAGAGGTTCTGAACAATTTCTGAATATTACTGTTCGTATTAAGGTAAAATATATTCCCAATACTGAGAAAATAATTTCAACATACTAATTTCAATTATATTGAAATATAACCCAGGCAAAACAAATAATAAATTCATTACTTCTCAATAATTTCTATCCGACTGATATCATACCGACGAGTTCGAAAAGAAAGCGACGAATTATTGTATGTACGATTTGGTCACTCGTTATGGTCCGCAATTAGTTGCCAGCGCAAGTGATTAAGGCGTTTAATAGAACTGCGTTCAAATATGTGATTTTCAGGGAAAAGAGATTCTGTTCGAGAGGTTCTGAACAATTTCTGAATATTACTGTTCGTATTAAAGTAAGATATATTCCCAATACTGAGAAAATAATTTCAACATACTAATTTCAATTATATTGAAATATAACCCAGGCAAAACAAATAATAAATTCATTACTTCTCAATAATTTCTATCCGACTGATATCATACCGACGAGTTCGAAAAGAAAAGCGACGAATTATTGTATATACGGTTTGGTCACTCGTTATGGTCCGCAATTAGTTGTCGCACTGCAAGTGGTTGAGAAAACCCGGAAGACGTACGTTCTGGCGTATCGAGAGAAAAACTCTTTCGGCAGGTTGCACTCGGATACGACTCCTTCGAGCACGCATTCCGCGATTTTTCATCGTTCTCTCTCTTCTCTCTCTCTCTCTTCTCTTTCTCTCTTTCTATCGGAGCTCGCTCGTGAAAGCGAGTCGCCGAGCGTGATTCAGTGTAACGCGGCGAGCCGACTTGTTACAACTGCGGCGAGAATGCCATCTCCGCAATCCTTTTCGTTTTCCTCGATCCCCCTCGTGAGATTTTCTCCCCCTTTCTCCCTCGAGTGAAACCTCGAGCGGCACAACACGGATAAACCGACAATGCACGGACGACACGCAATCAACTTTTCCAATATCGAAATAATAACCTCGAGTTTCTCCCGTCGGAGCACGTCCTCCTAACGATCGCTCGTTACACGAAACAATGATTAACTTCTCTCCGTGAGAGCCACGATTCTGCGTTCGAAGGCTTTGTCTCGTAAGAGGAGACGCTGGAGGATGTTGGAGGATGCTGAAGGAATCGATAAATAGCGTAACGTTGTTTGGGTTAGGTTGTTGGTTAGGGTAGGTTAAGGCTAAGTGTCTGTCCAGTGTTTACGTTGCGCCATCTCTTTCTTCTTTCTTCTTTTTCTTTTTTTTTTTAATTTCGTCTCTCTAGTTTCGTCGAGGATTTTTTTTTTTCAATCATTTGAAACGAAGTATCGAATGTATCCGGGGCTGTGAGAAAATTCTCGTTAATATACTTCTCAAATTCTTTTCAAGCTTCCTTTTTAAATTTCTTCATAATTTCAAATTTATGTTACTTAGATAAACAATATAATAATTTATATACTTATATTTCTTATAACTTTTAACTTTTCGAATTTCGGAGATGACGCGAAAGTGTGTTCGCGAAGGTTCTTATCTTATGATTCGCTTTCCTCGCAAACGTGTTTTGCTCCCATGTCTTTCTTCACTGTTCGAGGCAAAGCAGAGTAGGCCACTTTTTAATTTCTATCGCAAGATTTAATTTCTAAAATAAGGACGCGGTTAAGAAAGCTACAGGAACATCGTTTACTTCAAATTTTCAACGAGTATCGAGCACCTCCTTCTCAAAAGTCTTTTTTAAATACTTTCACGCGTAGCTACGGTTTTTGATAAAAAATTTTACACCTGCTGAAATCGGCTGGTTTCGCGCAAACACGCGAACTTCTTTGCTGATGTCAATGCTGTCTCTCTCCCTCGGATTAGGCAAGCATCTTTCAACGTGGCACGAATGGATCGTAAAAAGTTCGAAAGATTTTCAATAATTTCACCCTCTCCCTCTTTATCTTCCCTGGCGAATTAAATTTCACCCCGCTGAAAGGGTTAATCGGACCGTGGCCAACGGAAACGATCTGCCGCTGCTCTCTTACGCATTCTCGAGGCTCGCTCCTCTGACGCAAGTGCCGAGCAACACACAATAGAAACAGAAGGCAGAGAGAAAGAGAAGGAGGAGGAAAAAGAATTGACGCGAAGCCGGTGCTGGTGAAATGATTATGCCCTGAGAAAAAGGCAGCAGGAAGATGGCAACATCTCCAGTCTCTCAAGTAGAGCGTACAAAGATATTCTAAATTTAAATGTTTCCGCGCGATACCTCTCCATTCTTTCCTTTTTCTTTTCTTCTTTTTTTTTCTCTCTCTTCCTTTGACTTCGTTCGCAACGTTTTATTCGTTATTAATATTTCTATATATTCTGTCGTTTCTATACGTTATTAATATTTATATATATATA
Organism: Frieseomelitta varia; assembly: GCF_011392965.1. Taxonomy (NCBI): domain Eukaryota; kingdom Metazoa; phylum Arthropoda; class Insecta; order Hymenoptera; family Apidae; genus Frieseomelitta; species Frieseomelitta varia. Next base: position 7,987 of record NW_025109967.1, read on the forward strand.
TATATATATATAGTGATTCATTGTGTTTCCTTTTTATTTTGTCGAGGAAATTTTACAGCAATATGATTTCAACCTGGACGTAGCTACAATATTTTCATTTGTTTTTCGATTTTTAAAATACCACGGTTCAGTTTGATTGATCATTGTCCGTTAATTGAAATTGAATGCGGTAACTTTTTACGATAGCTTTCAGATTTTTCAAATGACCTGAAAAATATATATATATTTTTATTAATACACGTTCATTTTACGAACATCTACCGGTTATATATTTAGAATAAGTAACGCATTTATTCCTAAAATAAAGCTTTTAATTTTTAATATTTAGTACTTATCGTTGATTATCGTGTATGTATATTTTATAATACAATATAATATAGTATATATTACAATAATACAATAATGCAATAAATATACATACACGATAATTCACGATAAGTACTGAATATTAAAAATAAAATAAAAGTACTGAATGTTAAAATCGAAAATATATATATATATACAATACATCAATGTATTAATAGCGTCTTCATTGTATAAATTATATTTTACATGTATATTCTATGTATTATATTTATTGCAAATATCGTATTTATCGTATATAATTTATATATATATCGTATTATCATACTATTTTATAATTTATATATATCGTACTATTATATATAATATAATTTATATGTATCGTATTATCGTACTGTTTTTACAAATACAATATTCGTCCAAAGATTTCGTATTCATAGGGCGAAGTTAAAACGTAGCAAAAGTTTGAGACCATTTAAATCGAAAACTTTAGACAGCGATTCGATTTCTGTCACAGTTTCAACGTAACAAGTTTTGGTTTAATCCTTGAACCTGAATCTCTGATTGCGAGCGAGTCCCTCCTTGCTTTCTCTGGCCGATCTATGCATATGAATCGCTGGCTCTACGACATACGCACGGTATTTGCATACGTGATCCAGCATACGTGGTCAGTAATACTGACGTCACTGGTCATTGATCTTCATTAGGCGATTCAGAAGCAGGTGAATCACGCCCCCTTTCTCCCGTTTATATCTCGCAGACAAGTCTATTCTAATTTTAATTCTATCATCATTTGCATCGTTCGCTTGCTCGAATCAGTTTCTTTCCAAATTTTTTTACAATCCTTTCCTTCTTTCGTTTGAGACTGGCCGTTTTACAACAGGAGGTTTAAAAAAACAGGCTCGGCATAATATTTTTCGTTTAATATTCTGCTGTTGTCAGCGTGTAGAAATGCCATTAGCACTGTCTCACTTTATTTCAGACTATTTTTACTTCTCTTTGATATTACTTAACATTCACTTAATTTAGTATTCTCACCTCGGGCTATTTTCTTCCCCTTTGCATCTTCCTTTCGCATCTCTTTCCCACTAGGTCTCGTCTTTATATACTTAATGAATCTTAGGGAAAGGAAAGTTAATTCCTTGTCATAAAGTTTGTTACATTCGTTTGTATCTACTATTTAAATTTTAAATAGCTAATATCATAAAAGTGATAAAAGTGATTTATTAAAATACAAATATAAAATATATGTTATATATATATTATATATTGTATTATATTTAAATATATATTATGTTATATTTAGTGTAATTAATATATATATATATATAATTATATAAAGATTAAAATAATTATAAACAATAATTATATATATATTTATTATAATTAAATAATAATTATATAAAAATTTATAATTTTATAAAAAATATATATAAAATTATATATAAAATTTTTATAATATATTTATATATAAATTATATATAATTTATATAAAAATTTTTATATATAAAATAATTATATAAAATTCTATATATATATATATATATATATATACACACATATATATAAATAAGAAATTCTTAAAATATTCTCTAAATGTAGAATTAGAGAAGAACGAATGTTGTCATAAACAGAAGAAATTTTCCTGCGCATTTAGAAATAAACGGAGCTTCGAGGTTACTTGGATTTTCAACTAAATTCACGCGTGGGAAGCGTCGTTACCCTTTCGTTTCCTGTGGGCGAGACAACGCTAAAAGTATTTGCATGCTTATGAGATCGACGATTCATTGTCACGTTGGCTGAAGCTGGGCAAGAAGGTCCTCGGCTGGCAAATTAATAAACCCTCCCCCCCCC
>NW_025109967.1:10153-46247 GCF_011392965.1 Frieseomelitta varia
CCCCCCCCCCCCCCCCCCCGTGACAATTACGCTTTCAGCATATTTATTAAGAGGAGCGTCTGTTCGGGAAAAAGTGACGTGGGTCGAGCGAAAGCAAGCAAATATCGCGTACGCGATAGATCAGATTCTAAATTTAGACCGTCATTTGCATCGTGACGTGCGTTCCCTTTCTCTTTCGAACGAATTTTCGACCAACATTTTCAACATATTCTTATTTCCATTGAATTGTTATTTTCAGTTTTATTGAATTACAATTTCACTTTTATAAAAAGAAAACGGGAGAAAGAGATTTAACGGAAAATAGAAATGAATTTGTAATTAGAAAGGATAAGAAAGAAAGAAAAAAAAAAAAAAAAAAGAAAAGACGAGAGAAATGGAACGCAAAATGAGAATTAACGATAGAAATTTCGTTCGTTTTTTATTGGAGAAGTTTTGAGCCAATATTGGCTCGTAAACGATAAATTGCTTTCACGATATTTATTACTAAAAAGAAGATGAAAGAATAATTAATTTCATTACAGAAAAACTACTATTTATGAATCTCTGATCTGATAAATTGGACGAAGACAGATTGGTATTGGTGAGGAATTATTAAATCTAAAATATTAGCTAGTCTTAGAGAGAGAGAGGTATTAATTTCTTTTTTATTACAGATTTTTAAATGCTTAATATTTGCATCTAAATTATAGAATATTAAGAATATTCAATATTAGGATTATAATAGGAACTGAAACGATTCCAAAATACATAATAAAAAAATCTGAAATAAAAGATTCAAACACAGTAAGCTTAAAAAAAAAAAAAAAATTAAGAAGAAGATCAGAAACGAAAGCTAAATTTCAACTACCAACTGTATGCACATTAATATAAATATATTTATATATTTATTTATATATATAATTTAAATATTTATATTATTTAAATTAATTTAAATAATTTACAATTTTATATATATGTAATTTAAATTAATATAAGTAAATAAAGTTTTATACTAAAAATATATTTTAGTAATAATAATTAAAATTTAATAATATTATTAAATTTATATATATCGTTTAAAGTAATGAAAATGAATTTTTCAAAAAAAAAAAAAAAAACAAATAAGTAAAATTTATTTTCTACCTTTTGTATTATTTGTTAATTAATTAATTTTAATTTTAACAATTTTAATTATGAAAGTAAATGATCCAAATATTTATGTTATCTTTTTGTAAAATAGAAAAAAATAAATATACATTTAGAGATTAAATGTTTGTCGTATTCGTTAATATCTAGTTCTTTTTTTTTTTTAAGTAAATTTAATTTATGCAAAATACGAGAATAATATATAAAACATGAGAATCTAAAATTCGACAAATTTCGGGCTGTCGAATAATTCTACGACGTACAGAACGTACGTAAAGTGAGAGAAGCGAATGAATCGATCCTCGAAACCGTCATAACGCGGCAACGCCGTCACGGAGACGCCACACCGAGAGGCAAACCGATCGTTAGATGGACGATTACGTTGGCGTCAGGGCACCGCGACGGCGAAACACGAGAGCCTGTCAGTCTGGACTGACACAACTAAAAAACGAGAGGATTTCCTCTCGTACGTAGGTAAATCAACGGAGGGGAGTAGAAAGGAGGGGAAGGGTGGGGCGAGCAAGCAGAGGGGTTGAAAGGAGAATCAGAGGATGACAGACAGAGGGGGAAACCCCGAAGGGACCAACGACGAGGCGACGCGAGGAAACGCGATGACCTTCGTCGAGAAGGTCGTAGGCGAACCACCTTTGGCTGGCTTCGTTAGTTGGAAGTTGGTGAAATTGGTGATGCAAATAGTGCAAGTGTCACGAGGAGACATCGTTCACCTCGACACTCTGGAAACGATCATGCGTGAATCTGGGTCGAAATCCACAAGTGGTTGCACCGTTTCGCGATACTTTTTCTTCTTTTTTTTTTTTCTTACAGCGAGTTATTTAACTAACTCGACGTATGTATATCGTTGACGTCGATTCTCTTCATTCCCGGCACGGAGAGCGAACAACAGTTTATTGATCATTCCGCGCGTATACAATGAGCAAGTTTTATTCGCAATCACTTTGTTTTTTTTTTTTCTTTTTTATCGAGGTCATTGTGGTAATGGACGTTGACGATTCTTAACGACGACGATGTAATTAAAAACGATTTCTGATCGACAACGATTCGACAGATCCTCGAGTTTGAAACATCCTTGGGGACAATAAACTTAATTGTTTCGTACTCCGGAGTGACTTTTATTTTCTTTTATCAGAGAATTGAATAAGTGTCTCGGAAGAAAAAATAAAAAGAAAATAAAGAGACTAACTGTTTTCTGTCAGACTTAATTTTCAGTTCAATTTAATCCCATCTGCAGTACGAGGATTCAAGAATTTGCAAAATGCAAAACACGTAACATTTAAAAACGCATAAAATGTATCAAAGTATAATATACTTAGCTTACAACAACATTCGTTTCGTAAAGTTGTTTTCTATTGAGGTTCTACGTTTCTCATTATTTTCAATCTAATTATTTTCAATCTTTTTCAAAAATCTGAACGAACAAAATGCTCGAGGAAGGTAAAATTGATTAACATTTTCGAGCAACTCTTTAAGAATCGACGTATCGAGTGAATTCTCGAAACTACGAGCTCTGCTTTTAAATTGTGAATTACGTAACACGTAGCAAGACAGTCACTTTCAATTCTCCCCTCTACATTTTACACGTTGCTCAACATTCATTGATCACACGATCAAACAATTATGTGATACCGATTGATGCACAAAAAGAAATCAAAAATCATTTTTATATACTCACTTCTTGACTGTATTATTGTAACAAAATTTAAATTTAATCTCTACTCACTTCTTGACTGTATTATTGTAACAAAATTTAAATTTAATCTCTACTCACTTCTTGACTGTATTATTGTAACAAAATTTAAATTTAATCTCTACTCACTTCTTGACTGTATTATTGTAACAAAATTTAAATTTAATCTCTACTCACTTCTTGACTGTATTATTGTAACAAAATTTAAATTTAATCTCTACTCACTTCTTGACTGTATTATTGTAACAAAATTTTGAAAAGTTTTACGACAAGAGAGGCCAATTATTACAGCAGATTATTTTTGTGAAACTTTTTAATACCAAAGTTTTCTCTTTGGTAAAGAGTAAAATTTCACTTGAAAAGAGATTAGATCCAAACTCTATCGTTGAACGAAGTTCAACGTAATTATCTCCAGACTGTAATAGTAAATTTGAAAATAAAAATTTTTTTATGACAACAATTCTCGAATTTCTGAAACCAAAATTTTTATCTCGAAAAGAAGAATTCGTAGCAGCAATTTCTTCCTACATTTTTGCCCTTTCTTCTTTGAATATTCTCACTCTAACAATCGTAACAAAATATAAAGAGTTTTTTTGCTTAAGGCTTCAAAAATTCAAAATATCGTAAAGGAAATCAGGATCGTTCGAAAGTCACGTTCAAAACCAATATGTCGACAGTGAATTAAATTAGTAAAATTGCACACAAAACGAACGACCGTCGATTCAACTAGCGTGTGATGCATCGTGTTCATTGATTGGTGTTTGACAGTAAATTAAATTGAGACGACGTATTGTCCAACGATCGCGCCATTTTTCGCCTTTGTCACGATGATTGCGCGCTATTCAATGCGAGGAACACGCGCCGAGTTTGGTCTGGCGTTTCGGGATTGGGCGTCTGACACGCTGCGACTGCATCTACTGAATTTGTCCCACGCGATCGTCGGGTGATCGAAATTAGAAAAAAAAAAATCAATTTTCAACCGCACTTCGGTTTATTCCGGCTTTTATTTTCTCTCGCGTGAGAAAGTAAAATACAGTTACCCAGTGGTTGAAACTTTTGTGTAAATTTCGACATAAAAATACAAAGTGTTAAAAAAAAAAAAAAGAAAAATGGAGACCCGGTGCGACTTCGTGGCATTTTTACCGGAGAGAAATAGAGAAAAATTCTTGAAAATACAATTTTTTTAAGGGAAGATTTACATTTAACTTTTAACCAAACAGTTCTTTCGCAATATGTCCGAAATATAATATTTGTGAATTTCATACAAATTTTCATAATTCACGCAGCGTTAATATCTTCCTCCCTTTCGAAATAACGAACGACGAATATAAAATTCGGAACTTTAAATTTTAATCGATCTGCAAGAACTTCTCCCTAAAAAAAAAACTCGTTGCTCCGAGCTTTCATCCGGTTCGTATCGCTGTAGCAAAATTCGGTTCAGCTGGAATTCAACTCGATCTCCGACCGTTAACACGAGAAGCTGCTCGTTAAATGGCTGCTGATTACATCGTGTAACGAAGGTACAAACCACCACGCAAAATGCTTTCAATCACCGTTGAACTTTATCGAACCGGCTGGTCCCCTGTTGCGCTGAATTTCAAAAGTTTGTCGCGTAACACACTCTAATTACATATATCGTGTCTTCCTGTTGCACAACCCGAATCGATAACTAAACCACGGAACGATGGAAGCTGCACTTACGAATTGCGGACGTTTAAATTGAAAAAAAAAAAAAATGTTTGCCGCGAGATGATTATACGTCTTTAGATGCGTCTAATGAAAAATTGTTTCGTACAAAAGTTGTATCGTTTCAAGGGAGGAAAAATATGGCGTATCAATTTCTCGTGTGTGTTCGAAATTTTCAAGGCCATTTAATTGGATCATACATTTAGTTTTCTCATCATAAATCGGAAGAACATTAAATTCCAAATGAAAAAAAAGTATCGAGCCACATTTGTCCTAAGCCTAATGGTTAAAGAGATATTTTTACCATGTTCCGTTTCGAACGATTTATCTTTCTTTCTATTGTTTCTAAACTGAGAACAAAGTGTAGGTAAATTTACGTTGAATAAAATCGAAATACCTGTTACCTTTCATTTCTTCGTTTAATCGTGAATAAACTAAATTAAAGTCTGCCGGCGCAGCGACGAACGTGGAACGCACTAATTTAATTTATTTGCAATTGCAGCGAAAAGCGATGAAACAGAGGATAAAGCGATCAAACAAAGGATAGTAGGTGTTTCAATATCGACTTTATTAAAGGTGTTTTAGCAGTTACCGTTTAATTAATGTACACACTGTCCGTGACAGCGTTCGTTCTGCGTTGTACTGTTGTATTTAGCGCGGGATTCAATTATTATGATAATAAGCGCGCGGAAACGATATTTTTTTTTTTTAGAACGAGCCACCTTTAACCTTATCTTTTTGTTTTGCTTCTTTTGTTGATCATTTTGTAAGCGAATTAATTAATTAAAATCAAATCTAGAATTACCAAAGTGGTCAAAATGACTAATTTACGATTACCTATGGAAATTCTGTATACTTACAACAGTGTATTTTTACACACTCGAATGATTTTTAATAGAATCTTGTGTTCTTTTTCTTGTACCTTTAATTCTTTTGCTACAAATATTATACTTTAGTCGTCGATAGTTCCAAGCGTTAAGAAACCGAGACAGTAGAACCGAGGCAACTAGAGAAGCTGGAATTAGAATGTTTCTGCCTGTTTTAAATATCGTAACGATCGATTTTAAAAATTTTATACGGAAATGATGAATCTTTAAACTCGATCTCCTCTTTGAGAAGCCATAAACGGGTAAATTTTCTGTTCTTTCTTGTCGACTTATTATTTCAACGTATTGTAGAATCATCTTTTTTCCAGTTGTCTAGTCGGAAACATGCTATACATATATATATATATATATATATATATATATATATATATATTTCCATCATTATTTTTTAAAAATTGACTATTAAAATAAAAGCGAATAAAATTAATTAGATGAGAAATCAGTACAAATAGAAATTATGTCGCGAGGAACGTGTGTGTATAAAGTTCCGAGTTTCGCGACGAAACGAGCTTGGAACACAACGAAAAGCGGTCGATGATCCGCGAATACGCACGCTGACGTGCCTTTTATCATAATGTCAATGTCTATTACGAAATGACGGCTCGCGCGATAACGTCCCGCTCGTGCTCGGCCAGCGTGTTCCTCTTTTCAACGGTTGTCCTAGCTATACGAACTGCTTATTCAGTCGTTCGCATTCAAAACCGCGCAAGCTTCCTTGAAAATCAATTGCTCATTTTTATTTTACGTACATGTACGTTAGCAATAGCTCCTCGTATCATTTGGCAAGTCGTGATTATCGTTCCCAAAAGAAGATAAAAGAAAAAATTTCTTTCGTGCACATTATCGATCACGACAAAATTTAATTCCTTCGTTTAACATTGGTCTTTCTAAGATTCGCAAGGAACGAAAAACATTAGCTCTTTTTAAAGCAGAGGTGGCTAACTGGCGGCCCCTTACCCCTACTTTCCTGACCGCTATCCCCACCACTGCATCAACTTCTCCCACTTTCTGTTAATTTCTCTACTTCTGAACAAGTGGAGTAATGTTAATGTAATGAAACACTTGTAATATGACCAAATTTATGAGTTAATAGCAAATAATTAATTTACTACTAATTAATTAACTTGATTTCTAAATTAAGTTGTTTCTAAAATAATGAAATCAATTTTTGGAGGAGCGAGCGTGTAACAGTTTAAAACGATAAAGATTGCTAGGTCTTTTTGACTTACATATGCCTCCATTGTGAGTAATATCCTATTATTAATATATATTATATTCTTTTCGAACATATATTAAGTATGTTTTCTTCGAAATTCAAGTGAATGATAATCTACATTATCATAATATCCGGATTTTCATGAAAATTCGTGTAATCATCGTCCAAGAGCTTGAACTTTCACTCACCGAGTATTTCACGTACTTTTTTCTTCTTGTATATACCGAGCACACTCCGTCATCGCGGTATTTAAATTATGCATGGGCGTACAAAGGTCGCGTGCTGTTGAAATGAAACTTCTTCTCGAAAAGGTTACGGGGCGGGGGAGGAATTTTCATTTGAAATGTAGTCTTCAGATCTCGCGATATCTCCCCTCCCTCCCGCATCCTCGAGCACAAATACGAAAAACTTTTACAGCTTGGACGTTATCGTTTGGAGTCAAATATCGACATTTTCCTCGAAACGTGCATTGAAAAGTTTCTGCTCGGGAGCCAACCATTGGTATTAATCCTCTTCTATTCATCGTAGTTCCACTCCTCTCGATTATTATCAGTTGAGAACGTTCGTTCCGAGCTACCCACACTAATCATCGTTGATACATTTTCTCCAACGCTTGTCGAACGTTCAACAAACAATGCAATGTAAATTCACGCAGACGAGGCGTGGTCAACTGGAAGGATTTCGATTTTTTTCTTTTCATTCTTCAGTTTCACTAATCTTTCTATTTGCACAAGGATTTTTGCTTCAAGATCTTAGTAGTAGTCTTAATCACAGTGATACAGTGTCTCTGAACTTGAACTACTTACGAAAAGCTTTTGTGCCAGAAAAACATTTCTTATCACAGAGTTATAAACAAATGTTATACGCAATATATACGTATGAAATAGATACCTATTTTTCTTTGATTATATTTCTCTATATTTCTCTATCGTTTGATTTCATTCAAAAGACGGGGAACTAGCGCAAAGAATTAAAAACGTAATTTTATTGGAACTCAGCAAAATTCTCACGAATTTTACAGTATTATTAATTTTCATATCATCGAGCTTCCTCGATGGAATTAAAAATTATTTTTTCATCGTGTTACTGTATAATCAATGATATTTCATTGTACAATATTTGCTCATGACTCTACAATAAATTTTATATAACATTATTTCCTTCTTTCTATGTGTAGATCAATAAACCCTCATAGTTCGGTCGTTTATGTTCACGACGTAATAGTGCAAAGGTGAATAATTAAATGGCGAAATTTTCTGTCGAGTAACTATAACAACAAAAGAGTCTAAATTAATTACTCTTCAACACAGTAACGGATTCAGCTGTGAAAGGTTTAGTTAAATTTTAGTCTCAGCCAGCCAACATCGCAGTGTTACTGTGTTTCTCTAATTCCTCGAGTCGTAGCTGATCAAACCGTTTTCATTCAAAGATGACACGTCGCTCCGCGCAACGTGTAAAACTTGGCAAACACGAGAGAACACGTGCAGCAAAGTTGCATCACGTACGAACTGTAGTTACACAGAAAGATTATTCAGACAGCATTTTTTTCTTTTTCTTTTTTAATTCGAACTGTTTCGATCGAGATTACTTTGCATAATGAACTTTGCACAACTCATTTCCATAAATTAAACAGAACTTAACGTTAGCTTGAGAACGTAAGTTACGTAACTTACGTTGTTGTCTCATATCGATAGAGTACTTATTCTTGAACAATGATCGTGGGACTGTGAATCAATACGCTGCCTCGAGCTTTCGTGTTTTCAAGCTTTCTCACATGATCGACGTTTTCTTAGTTCGCAATGAAATGTTGATCGTTGCTATATCTTCATCCGGAGTAAAGAGAACGTGAAAATATTGCAATCGATCTCTCGTCGATCATGATCCCTTTTAGATTTAGATATTTTCCTGTGTAGCGAGATTTGGTGTTTTGGTTATAACACTGTGAAAAGTAGTGTCTTCCCTTAATTTAGATCTTCAGTCATTGCTTTAGTTTAGTCACTTAGATCTGTAAAAGATATTTGAAAGAAATTATTTTGTCTTTTTAGTCAGTTAGCCTAGCTTAGTATGCTTTTATCAGCTGGAATTCAGTGAAATTTGATCGTATCGTTGTTCCTAGTTTCTCTCATTTTTTTTTTTTTTTGCAGTTTCTTATTTCTTACTTTTGTTTGATTTTTTTTCTTTTTTTTTTCAATTATTTTCTTCCTTTCCTCGATTCTAGCCACCAAAAATTTCTTACAGAAATTTTATGGATTTACAAAACGGTGACAGGACAGGAGATTATGTTCTTTATTGCGTTCTCCTATTTTGCGCAATTTGATTTCTCCGATACAGATTTTATATTATACTTCAGTCATCGGTAATTTTTGCGTTAAACGAGCAAAACGTATTCCTTTTCACGATCTCTCATTGATTCTCTTGATTCGATTATCGTTGCAATGAAAATCGGGGCGCTTTAAATATTCTGTTGGCGATAAAATGTAAACGAGAGGATTCCTGTTTATTTGAGTGTATTCATAATCATGATTTTCGAAATAAATTCATCCTGGTCTGTTTTTAATTAACATGGACATTATCGTTTACTTTTATTTCGTATTTAATAGAATAATTGTTCGTCATTAGGATAATAAATAAATAAATAATAAGTATCAATTTAACAAAAAATTTCTGCTAACTTAACAATTTCTCTGGTAACATAAATTAACAGAAATTCGTTGTCGTATCTTAAAAAAGGAAAATATATTTAACCGACGGTGTGAAAAAAAAAAAAAGAAAAAGGAAAAAGAATTTACAGATGTGTCAAAAACTGGCTAAAAATAAATAATTGGAAACCGTGCTCCTCTGAGTGCTCTTCAAATTAACGACGAAAAGCAAGGGAGTATGCACGGAAGTGCGTTAGTACGTGAAGTAATAAAATAACAAACTTCGCTTTAACTACTGGGGAATTTCACTCTGTGGAAAAATAATCCTTTTAACTCCGCGTAACGGGGAGCAGCTTGGATGTTACATCCTCTACGTGTACCAACGTACATTTCTTTACTTTCTTCATGCTCACACAGCACTCGCATTACGGTATTGTTTCACTCTAGTTTCACGACGTTATATCACACGATACGATATAACGAACCAAGCTGCGAGTTTCCACGAAATATCTATCTCGGATATTGAACAACATCTAACTTTAACTTTCGATCGATGATATTAGATTTTTCTCTGGATCGATTCTTAATCAACTTGATCAAGTTTCAAAAGCTAAAATACACTCAAAAGAATTAGAAAATAAAATATTTCTACAAAAATTAGAAACGTCTGCAAAAATTTTACAAAAATTAGAAACATCTACAAAAATTTTGCAAAAATTAGAAACATCTGCAAAAGTTTTACAAAAATTAGAATCATCTACAAAAATTTTACAAAAATTAAAAACATTTACAAAAATTTTACAAAAATTAGTAACATCTACAAAAATTTTACAAAAATTAGAAACATCTGCAAAAGTGTTACAAAAATTAGAATCATCTATCAAAATTTTACAAAAATTAGAAACATCTACAAAAATTTTACAAAAATTAGAAACATCTACAAAAATTCTACAAAAATTAGGAATATCTCTAATAAAAAAATACGCGTATTTATAGAAATAGATTCGAGCGGCAAGAAAAATATCCGGGAACGAATTTCTCGAAAAATTGAAACCGCGGAGGATTTGATCGGTTCGAGGAACCGTCGGAATTCTTGATAACAGCAAAGTGAAAACGTATGATTTCACAACGTCGCCGCGGAAATCAATTTTTCCTCTCTCACGTTCGACGATACGCCCGCGTCGTTGCCGTCGTCGAGACGTTCAATTCCTCGAAAATTGAAAACGCCGAAGATTAAGATAATTCGTATCGCTGTATTAACTTGTATCAGTTCTCGCTCGTCGGAGCTTTAGTCATTATTATTGCAATTTGTTCCTTCTTCATCAACGTTGATGAACAGCGAAGAGTCAATCGAAGTGAACTTAACACGATAGCGAGAAATATAATTGTTTGTACAGCTCGTAACGGGATAATAAGCTTGTTAAGCGTGATGAATAAGAAATATATGCAAATGTTTCGCTCAGCCTTCACTGTTCGTGGAAACAACAAATTGTTCTAGCATCGACTTATTGATTGGATAATCAAAGAAATTAAAAGAGATATCTAAATGATACGTTACAACACGTTAACACGTTCGCCATTGTATAATTCCAAAAGTTCTTTTTATGTATAAATCTTTTAGTTCTTTAATGTATAAATCTTTTTATGTGTCTCAGACTCTTATTATCATACTGATTATTCCGATTTATTTCTTCGTTTGAATTATAATCGTTGCCTGTGTCATTATTGAGTTCGGATGAACTTCAACTTATAATCAGAGATTGAACGTTGTTCACAAAATGATCTCCTTCTTCCACAGCAAAGGTCTTTTTTTAACGATCAACGTGTAAAGAAACCTTGTGTATGAATAATGTATGAATAAACTTTGAAACGGAGATATTTAAAACTTTGATAAACAAGAAAAAGAGGATGTGATGAATAATTAATTTTCTTATCACACTTACGAGTGTTATTATTACACTTATTTCACTTTGCAAACTCGATACTGCCGTTTTAATTATATCCAGTGACATTATTATACTTTGGACAGTTGCAATGCTACTGTTCACTTGTTTATTGAATGATGTTCGTACATATATTAGACAAATGAAAATTGCATTCAGGGCTGGCAAGGGCGCCAATTTTAAAATGGCGTAGAACTACGTTGCCGACATTCAGCTGATGAATTCGAAATGACGTAGTTTCGCGTCATCGATCGCGAATGCGTTAACGATACGTAATATCATACTTACGAAATGGGAAAGATTGTGTTATGAAATTATACATCGATTGACAGTTACGTCTGCGAAATGAAAGAAATTTGAAACGTGGTAGAGCTACGTTACCGGCTGAAGAATCTGAAATGACGTGTGCGAGTGAACTACGTTGCCGATCGCACATCGAAAAATTCGTACGAAAAATTAAATTAGAATAAATTAGAGGTTACTAAATTAAATTAGATTGAATTAGAGGTTACGTTTGCAAAGTGGCAAGAATATGTTTAATTATTTCCTTCCTTCAAGAATATGTATTATTTTTATTTTTCAAACAGGCACAAATTTGCGCGCGCAAATACGAATCGGATGGATCCATCGAGCAGCGACAAAGAAACAGGATTTTGTAAAGAGACCGGTACGCGAGTAAAATTCGCATACGCGTGAGCGCTCTATTCATTGGAACGTTATATTCAACGCATTATATTCATTCGATTATCGATTGAACCGAAGCCTCGTAGCTATCGGCCTTTGCCAAGCGCAAACATTACGCAATTCTCGCGTACACATATATGTGTGTGTGTGCGCGCGCGCGCTATGGGAATAATCGCGTACCACACTGCTCGTCAAAGTCACTCGCGTGGCGCGATTATCGGACTTCCGACTAAGCAAGTGCGATGCGTCCCCTGGCCGGAAAATGCGCGACAGGTATGGTTGAATTTTGATAAGCGTAAAGCCTGAGTTAAAATCCAACCCACCGGCGAAAACTATGCCTCTCCGACGCGTTCGTCACATTGCCGAAAATGGAACAGGTCTCTCTGTTGCGCGACTTTTACTATGCTACGAGGGACTTTTTCTTTTTAATATGGTGGTTTAGAGTCGCATCGACTACGAGGTGTTTAGCGACGTGCTGGAATTTTCTCTTTACATCTGGTCTAGTAGTTGGGTCTCCTTTAGGTAACTGATAACGTTTTTTCTGTTGTTTCTGTTTTTTTTTATATGGGGGTTTAGAGTCGCATCGACTACCAGGTGTTTAGCGACGTGCTGGAATTTTCTCTTTACATCTGGTCTAGTAGTTGGGTCTTCTTTAGGTAACTGATAACGTTTTTTTTGTTGGTTCTGTTTTTTTTTATATGGGGGTTTAGAGTCGCATCGACTACGAGGTGTTTAGCGACGTGCTGGAATTTTCTCTTTACATCTGGTCTAGTAGTTGGGTCTCCTTTAGGTAATCGATAACGTTTTTTTTGTTGTTTCTGTTTTTTTTTTATATGGGGGTTTAGAGTCGCATCGACTACGAAATCTTTAGCGACGTGATAGAATTTTTTCTCTTTATATCTGGTCTAGTAGTTGGGTCTCCTTAGGTAATTGATAACGTTTTTTCTTGTTGTTTCTGTTTTTTTTTATATGGGGGTTTAGAGTCGCATCGACTACGAAATCTTTAGCGACGTGATAGAATTTTTTCTCTTTATATCTGGTCTAGTAGTTGAGTCTTCTTTAGGTAACTGATAACGTTTTTTTTGTTGGTTCTGTTTTTTTTATATGGGGGTTTAGAGTCGCGTCGACTACGAGGTGTTTAGCGACGTGTTGGAATTTTTCTCTTTATATCTGGTCTAGTAGTTGGGTCTCCTTTAGGTAATTGATAACGGTTTTTTTGTTGTTTCTATTTTTTTTAATATGGGGGTTTAGAGTCGCATCGACTACGAAATCTTTAGCGACGTGATAGAATTTTTTCTCTTTATATCTGGTCTAGTAGTTGGGTCTTCTTTAGGTAACTGATAGTGTTTTTTTGTTGTTTCTGTTTTCTTTATATGGGGGTTTAGAGTCGCATCGACTACGAGGTGTTTAGCGACGTGATAGAATTTTTTCTCTTTATATCTGGTCTAGTAGTTGGGTTTTTTTTAGGTAATTGATAACGTTTTTTTTGTTGTTTCTATTTTTTTTTATATGGGGGTTTAGAGTCGCATCGACTACAAGATCTTTAGCGACGTGATAGAATTTTTTCTCTTTATATCTGGTCTAATAGTTGGGTCTCCTTTAGGTAGCTCATAACGTTTTTTTTAATGTTTCTGGCAGGTTAGAGCGGTGTTTCGGTTTAATCCGTATTTACTTCTTAAGTTTCGGTATTTTCTGCATTCATGTAGCAGATGTTGGGTGGTAATTTGTTGGTTGCAAGTATTGCAGAAAGGTGGTTCTGTTTTGCTTACGCTATTCGTGTGTGATCTTGGAGTGTTCGATTTGAAGTCTAGTCATAGCTATCCTTTCTTTTCTGCTTATATTGTTGTTTGGTATTTTTTGGTAGAAATGGCGTGCTATGTCGTGTATTTCGGTTCTATTTGTCGTAGTCCAAATTCTGTTCCATTCTTCTCTTCCCGCTTTGGTCGTTGTAGCTAATAGGTCTTGATGTGGGATTGGAATGTTGGCTTCGTTTGTTCGGTCTGTTGTTGCTTCTTTGGCTAAGGAGTTGGCTTTTTCGTTTCACGAGGGACTTTAAGTTGAAATTAAGTTGAAATTTGACGACCGACGGCCAATTTTATAATTGAAATTGTACGAAAGTTGAAGATGCGAACTGATGCGGTTCGAGAAAGGTTACGTGAAACAGTGTTGTTTTGTAAAACTCATGGCCGACGGCTCGCGACGAAAGTCGTAAAAATTGATAGCAGCATCATGAGAGATATCGCCGAGGAAAGAGAAATAATCCAGGATCAACAGCGGAAGAGAAATGGCAAGTTCAAAGGAAAATAAATCATTCTCTCCCATGTGGTGTATTACAAGATATTTTCTTTCCGTGAATATTTCATTCAAGCGCACGGTGAAAAAGAGTGTTTGCACACTCCTCCTGATAAATTTTTGAAAAACGACACTTTACTGTACGCGAAATAAAAATATCTTCTGTCATATAATTAAAAAGACATCTTCTATCATAATATTGATCTCCGAGTATGATTCACTGAAAACAATTTCAGTTTTATAAAAGAACCGAATTACTAGAGCGAGTCAACCTGATGAATCAACTTTTTTTAACAAAATCATCGCCGAAAGGTTAACAAAGTCCCGAGGGCGCGATCTCCTACTCAAACAAGGTCGTTGTTTCCATTAAAAATATTAAATTGTTCACGTGGCAAACTCCGCGAAGCAGGCGGACAAAGAAAATCGTCCCAGGGCAAACTGGCGGAAAATGAATTTCTCTTCGTCGCGGAGAGAGTTCTCGGTCGGTTACATAAAAAAAAAAAAGAGAAAAGAAAAAAAAAAGAAGGAAAAGAAGAGAAAAGAAACTGAGAAAAATATCGTTCAAACGAAACGCGATACAGGTTTTATGAAACGAGAGCCGAAGGGAACATTCAGACGGTAAAATAGAAGGCTGTCGAGTGACTGGTCTGTTCTACTGCGGCCTCTCTTTTGCTCCTGTCCCGTGCCTGGAAACACGTAGGCTAATGTTCCGCTTGCAGTGTTGCGTGATAGAATAAAAGGGAGTTGCGACAGAATCCCCCGTTGTTGCATGTTGGAGCAGCTTCGTCATCGACGTGCCTGTCCTTCAATCGAGTAACAATTGCTCTTGACTCTTGTTACTCGTGGTTAATTCAGAACGTTTTTGGATATCTGTGCATCACTTTCGGAATTTCTGGAATGTTTCTCTGTCGCTCTATTCGCCAGCCCCTTCTAGAAATGCTCTCTGCATTTCATCGTTCACCTTCGAAATGTTTTTCATGCTTGCCACACCATTGCTCTCTGACAATTAGAATTGCACGCTACTCTTTTCTTTTTTTAAATACTTCATATTCTTGTCAGATATTCTTTTAGAATATGTGTTTAGTTTACTATTTCTCTCAAGAATATTTGTCGCGTTTTTTTATTTCGAGAGTTCAATTCCAATAAAAACGAGCGGAGTTTGAAGTGGTCGTACGCAAGAACGAGGAGAAGTTTCATTCAAATCGAAGCGCATCGTAACACAGTTTCCTGTTGTGCAGGAAATGTCTGAGTGTGTGAGGAATTGTGTATAAATGGCACCAAGGAGAGATCGAGAGAGAGAGAGAGAGAGAGAGAGAAAGACCAGTGCATAAACAACATACGTCCATAGGTATCAAAGCAAAGGCGTTCGTTTCTTGCAGCGTGGCGAACGCAATTGTGAAAGGCAACACCTTGCGTGCTTTCGTTTCGCTCGTCGAGTTAGATACATCTGTTATTCTGTAAGATAAGTACGCTGACTTTGCATCGAGTAACATACTCGAGGTATGTTGCAGAATATCTGACACTATAAAGCAGACACGTTTCAATTTTGTTCTTTTCAAAAATTTCCTCTTCCCCTATATTGGACTAGAATATCACCTTCTAGAGAAAGAGAAAATGGTCAAACCATCTTCACATTCGTAATTAGACTTTTTCCCACAAATTTTCATACATCGCGAAGCAATGTTCTTCAATAGAAGAACTATAGCGATACCCATGAGTAATGTAATTTTTTTCTTCAAATTTAACAAGCATTGCTATCCAGTGACGATGATTTAAAAAAAAAAAAAACAATTTAAACAATAAATTACATAAAAATAATTTAATTGAATGAAACTAATTAAAATTTAATTAAATAAAATTTAACCAACATTGCCATCCACAGTGACGATTCTGGAATTTGTCATTTTAATATCCTGGCATTTACTGTCGACAGAGTTGAGGATTCAGCACATTCCATTAAAATTTATCTCTTTCTGATTTCTCTTTTTAATTTATTTTGGAATTTACTTTAATTTACTTTAATTCATTTGGAATTTATTTTAATTTATTTACTTTAATTTAATTGGAGAGAGAATTCTTGCAGAGAGCAGTAAGGGGATGAGGAAAGTGCGGTTCAGCCGGAGCAGAGAACGTCTGTCAATAATAGTGATGGAACTACTCGTGTGATCAAACTTTGGTCTATTCACTGCGATTAAACCGAAGCTTTGGCTGTCTAGAGATAATCGCCAAATTTATCGTTATCTCCCTCGCGAAGTATTTTCTCTTCGTTGACACATTGACTGCCGCGACAATTGTTCAATTTCTGAGAAACTGTATCGTTTATTTATATCTATATACAAATATAAAATTATACTATATTTATATATATAATTTTATATTATTTTATATTTATACATAATTTGCAACTATTCAGAAAATGAAAATCATTTCGATTTCTACTGTGACACAGACAACTTTACAAAAATGAGGTATATAAAAGAAAAAAAAAAAAAAAAAAAACATGAAATATATAAAACAGCTGGACATACAAATTCTATATATGAAACATATTATGTTAAACAGTTAAAATGCAAACTATATAAATTTTAATTCTGTATATTAATAATATAAGCATTATTAATTTTGTACATTAATAATATGCACATTACAATTTTATGAAATTCGGAGAGAATTGAACAACTGATAAGTCATTAATCAGTCGTCAATAAATCGGTTGACGCAATTGACTCTATGGGCGAATAAACAGTTTCATCAGGCTACCCTCTAATTTTCCAAACTACTTGCGCGCCACTTTGTTTTTCCGATTTTACTTCCCCCTCTCTAAACTCCAAAAAAGGGCGGACGAACAGAGAACCCTTGCCATCTCGATCATCTCGCCAACGGCCCAATAAAACATCCTCGACTATACAAAAGCCTCTCGGGGCAAGTTCACTGCACCGTGCCACTCTATAGTTGGAACGTAACCCTGCTCGCACGCAGCGAGTCAGCCACCCCTCGACACAGCCCCCACAGTGGAAGAAAGTTCGCAAACAGCCAACTCTCGGGCACAGGCTCTCGAAACTTTCCCCTCTGGTCGTTCTTCGTTCCGATTCGTTGGTACCGAGTGCGCGCGCGCGCGCGTTCTGCACGCAGATCGTTTTTAAAGGAGACGAGTCACCGCGACGAGTGCATCGTCCCAACTAGGTGCGGTTTAACCTCTTAATATTAGTATAATAATAATAATAATAATAATAATTTTGTATATTAATAATATATGTATAATGATAATATATAATGATAATATTAGCATAATAATAATGATAACAATAACAATAACAACAACAATAATAATAATTTTGTATATTAATAATATATGTATAATGATAATATTAGTATAACAATAATAATAATTTTGTCGCTAATAACCCACGAAGTTGACGCGACATAAAATAATTGATTTAAAAAAAAGTAATAATAATAATATTAACTTCTTGTGCTGGAACGTCACCCACGTCGAGAATTTTTTCCCCCAAAATTGCAATATCTCCTCAGTTTTAAGTGTATTTAAGTATAATAGAGCCCAGGCGAAACAAACAACAAATTTTCTTAATTTTCAATCCAGTGATATCGTGCCGACGAGTTCCAAAAAGAAGAGCGCGACGAATTGAAACACGTGCACGGTGTTGGTCACTCGTTATGGTCCGCAGTCAGTTCGCCAGGGCAAGTGGTACATACGCGATAGAGCCCGTCACTGTCATCGACGTCGTTAACACCGTTTCGCGAGGAGAGACACGCTGAAGATTGATTTCGCGGCGCTGCGCAACAACACGATCGACCGTACCAACGTCTGCAAATACCTCGAGATCCATCCTAAATACCAGAAAAAGGTCACGTTCGAGCTGGACGAGCTCTGGTTGAAGTTCTCCTCGCCTCTGTGAAATAAAGGACCGAAGGCTCGGAGGATCCGCGAATATTTATGTAAATTAGTACTTTTTTTTTCAGGACAGAGATTCGTTTCACACACGTGTGTGATATCTGGGACATTTCTTTCGTTTTTGCCCTAGATCGGCCAAAGTGTAAATTGCGTTTTCTTTCTTTGCGCGTGAGTAACGAGCGAATTTTTCGTGAGAAACGAGAACTTGTGTTAGAAGATTGTTACAACATTTTGTTCGATTACCATTTTCTGCCATTTTTCGGTAAAAAGAAAAAAAAAGGAAATTCTTGTCTTTCTCGAGGTATAGTTTCAAAAACGATTCGACATGCTCGTCGGTAGTGGAATTTGACAAACCAATTCTGAAGCTTTCAAAGCTTTTTCATACGCTGAATAATTTTTTATGAGCTTGCACGTCGTTGTTTTATCCCTCTAGTACAAAACGTGACGAAACTGTTCCTTCTTGGTGATAGTTCCATTTTGAAATCAACGCGAACCCATTATTTCCTTCTTTTCTAGAAAACGATCAAGTAACAGATTACACAATCTGATTAACCCCAAATGAGATTGGTTACATTTTAAAACGTACGTGGATGTCCGATATGATATAAGTTTTAATTAAAGTGCACAGTGATTCCTAAAAAGCCGTGGGTTTCTGGAAATTAATATTTTCATAAAAACAAGTTGAAACAGATACTTGTGCCATTGCAACAATTCAACATCGCTTTAATTCCCACGAAACGCGAACGAAATCCTTCTTCTTCTTCTTCTTCTTCTTCTCCTTGCTGGCTGCGGAACTTAGAACCACTCTCGAGGTTTATTGCCACAAGAGAGAAGAAGGAGGAGAAAAAACAACAGTAGAGAAGACGTTGTCACAGACAAAGATGCATCTCGCACTGATACTTTCACGCGATACTCGCACGGACGAGCTTTGCCCGTTGATTTATCCTTTTTCCAGCTGGACGTGTCGTCGCCGGATTCTCCGACGATAGTCACCTCCTCGGAGCAGCGTTGCTCCGTCTCTCGGAGCGAACACAAAGAAAGTGAACGTTCCAACGCAACCGGGAAGTGGCCTCTTTATGCAACGCGATGCCTAGCTAGCTGCCTGCCAAGCTTGTGGAATGTTCGTCGTTGAATTACGCCGGGCATATCCTCTTTTTACCGCCGCCTCTCTCTCATTTTCTCTGCTCCCCTTTGATACGCTACGCTTCTGCTCTCGAATATACAGAGAGATGATTCCGTGAACTATTTTCTTCTTCCTTCACCTCTCTTAAATGTTAGAGAGAAAAAGGGATGTTGGTGGGAGGATTATTCCGCAGCTAGTTTTCGAGGGGTCAGGACAGTGTGAAATTTGTCAAAAAAATCGATTTTTTTCTTTTGTTTTCGTTTTAAATGGTACGAAAGGTCCTAGCCTTTAAAACGACGTATCTTTTGGGTGTGATAATAAATCCGCGGATAGAGAACAATTGAATTTGCACCACTTTAAGCAGTATTACAAAGCGTAAATCGTGTGTGATGAAATATTACTTTTGGTGAATCGAATATTAGGGGATTTGGATTTAGCTGTGAATTGTAAAAAACTGTGAGCCGCGATATATAAGTAAACAAAGTAAGTAAAGGATATACATATGAAAAGTGACGTTCTGAAACTTCAAACGCGTTTTTCTCGAAACTAGGCTTTTAGAAACGGCGTGCAAGATATCTCGGAATCTAGCCAACCGATTACTGTGAAACTTGGTACGTATCTTTAGCGTAACATTTACCATCGACGATCGAACATGTTTTTAATTTTTTCGAAATTTCGAAAAATACAAACAAAAAGACGTAGATATTTTTTTTAAATTCGATACATCGAAAACAAATAGCTGCTATTTTCATAATTTTCACAGAAATGAAAATGTTGGATCAGAGAATATTGTTTACTTTCGAGCTTTTTTTGCCTTTCTGTTGCAACTAATACTATTTGGCTGGATTCATGCACACCGATTGGCAATGTAAAAAAAAGAAGTTGTGTAAAAGGATGCCGTCAAAAAGCTAAATAAGAGCCCTCTTTTTTTCTTTTCTAACGTTGCTTTTTTATAATTTTTTTCTTTTCTAATGTTGCATTTTTTTAGCCCTCCAAAGTATATGTAATTTTTAGGCCCGTGTCACTCTGTCCTGATTGTCTCAGCATCCTTTTCTCGCGAGAGGAGGAAAATTTTCAATTTGCAATCGAGAAATCGGGAGGAAAATTTGCTCGAGAAGATCCTTCTTTTTTTGAGGAAGACGATTCCTCTCGAGAAAAGAATTCGTTCACGCGTGACGACTTGTAGAAAGGACAGTGATATTTCTCTTTATTTTTTTTTTTTTTTTTTTCACTTTCCTTCCGTGTTCGGGTCTTCTCTGTTTCCTTAGGCGTAAGCATGTCGACCGTATCCTCGGGGAAATTATAGAACACGCTGTCCACCGTGGTTGAAAACTTTTAAATATCTAAAGAACCGTTCCCGAAGGATTAGTTTCTTAATAGTTTCAGTAAAACTTCCTCTTGGACGAATGCGTACAATTAATCCACGATAAGAATCTGTTGTATAGTTAACGATCTGTCTCATTATTTCTGTTCCTCGCAATGGAAGCGAGTCTTTCAAACTGGATGGAACGAGTGAAATTCTACGAATTTCTTTACATTCAATTGTTATTAGAACAGATGTAGTCATTTCGAAATCTGATTTCAATAAATTTAAATGGATTGCGTAGGTAATAATCGAATAATTATTTGAAATATTTCGAATGTGATATTAATATTAGATATATTATAATTATATTATTAAATAATTGTGTTATTTGATATTCGTATTAGTAAATAATTGTATTATTTAATTATGACATATTGTGTTATTTAATATTTGTATTAGTAAATAATTGTATTATTTAATATTTAATTATTTACTAATTTTATAAATGTAATATTTAATTTTTAATATTTAACATTTTTTAACATTTAATTTTTAATATTTAATTATTTACCAATTTTATAAATTTTAATATATTGTATTATTTAATATAGTATATTATAATCATATTATTTAATGGTAATTATTGTCATCGTGTCAATGTACAGCAACATTATTAACATTAATAAATAATTTGTAATATCATAATTTGGACTGTAACATGTACGTTGTTCAGAATAGGAAAAAAAAAAAATAATAATAACATGATCAGAAAATGACAATATTACGATGCGAATTCAAAGAAATATTACGTACATTTTAATAATGATGTTAAAGTGTAAAATGTAATTATTACACCATAAGTACAATATACATTGCAAGGAAAATTAGTGTTATCCGAAAGAAAGGTCGAAAATTCGCACGCACTTGCACGCTGGATTTCTCGGTGGAGATGTCATATTTATCAGCGTGCTTTCCGCACGTTATTCAACAGCGATTCAATTACTTTCAGAGGCGACTTATCCCCGGTGAAGCGACAAGCGCTTGCGCGCGTAGCGCCGCCCTGAATCTTCCGAGGAAATCCGGTGAACGTAACCTCGAAGGGTCTCAAGGCAGAAATACGAAACAGCTTCGAGAAATTAGGTCGCGTTCCGCTGAATCCTCCGTCTGGTTCGTGCATCTTGAAACCGATGAACTATATGACCTTTCGTGAAATTCGTCGATCTCTCGTCACGTGGAATTTTTAGGTTAGGTTTTCTTTTTTTTTTTAAAGGAAATCTCCGGCGCCATGATGGAGGATCTTCTGAAACGAGTTTCCGTGCTTCTGATCGAACAAGGAGAATTTAAAAATAATTTTTCTCTTGCGCCGGAATGACGAGAACTTTTCGTCCCGAAATTGCAATATTTCCTTAGCTTTAAATATATTTAAGTGTAACCCAGGCAAAACGGATAATAAATTTATTACTTCTCGACAATTTCTATCCAGTGATATCGTACCGGCGAGTTCGATCGGAAAAGAAAGCGACGAGTTATTGTACACGGCTCGGTCACTCGTTATGGTCCGCAGTCAGTTGCCAGCGGTCGAGACTGAGATATTTGGGAATAAGTTGGAAAGTTCAGAAGCAGTTGTACTAAAATTCGCGGTCAAATCGACATTTAAAACTGAATTTTCAAGAATTAGATTGTTCAAGCCGCTGACAAAAAAAAAAAAAAGAAAAATTCTTTTTCCATATTAACTGTAGACACACGTATTTTCAAGTTTAGATTTGCAAAGGAAGTTAACGTTGCTTCGTTTACTAAATTTATCACACTCGCTGAATTTAAACTGTCATTTAAAAATTTAATTCCCACCGAAGTGAAATCCT
Source organism: Frieseomelitta varia (assembly GCF_011392965.1). NCBI lineage: Eukaryota > Metazoa > Arthropoda > Insecta > Hymenoptera > Apidae > Frieseomelitta > Frieseomelitta varia. The sequence goes on from NW_025109967.1 coordinate 32,535, forward strand.
TCTCCAAAGTACGAGCAAAAAAAAAAAAAAAAACAGTACAAATAAATCGCAACGATTGCAGTGGAACGAAAAAGACGACCCTGAAAGTCATCGAAGATTCTCTGTACGCGAGTTAAATGGCTTTAGTATCGGAGCCTACGAAGTTGCCTCCGTCACAGGGCGACGCGATCGTGTACGAACTATACATACGCGACGAATGCACATATGTACGTATATAATCGTGTGGAACGAGCCTTTTCACGACTCGTTGCGCGTTACGCAACCGCGGCCGATCCGCGAAGCGGCATAAAAGCACCGCGCGCTACTCCAGAACCGGCTAAATTGTCCAACTGGCATGGAATCTATCTACCAAGCAAGAAACCGACTCCAACATAATTCTCCGCGCCTTCGTCTCCCCTTTTTCTTGTTTCTTTATTGTCGCTGATAGAATCCGAGGTATGCGCCTCGAGACAAAGAAACCGTCCGCGCGGTGTTTCACAGATCGATCATCGAACTGCTTGAAGTTCAAGCAGAAATTCCTACATTATTTTCTTCTTCATTTCGTTCGTTATTTGATTGTTCGACGATTAAAAAACGTTGGTATGTATTCGAACTAATCGGTGTGGAAGCTCCTTAGGATTTCTCCTTTATTTTGATATATTTCTTTTATCTACGTTATTTATTGTAACTGTAAATTTTATTAACAGATATTTTAAAGTGATGAATTATGTAAAAAAAATAAATAATATAAAAATAATATAAAAATAAGTAAAATAATATAATATAAAAATAATATAAAAATAAGTAAAATAATATAATATAAAAATAATATAAAATAAATAAAATAATATAACATAAAAATAATATAAAAATAAATAAAATAATATAATATAAAAATAATATATAAATAAATAAAATAATATAATATAAAAATAAATAATATAAAAGCTTTTCAAATTAAAAATTTTAAATTTAAGTTTTAAAATTAAGTTTTGAAAAAACGTTTTTAGAATTTAACATCAAACTTTTTCACTTGCAATTAGCATTATTTGAGGAACTGAAAACACGATGAACACAGACGAGTAAGTAAGTCGGCATTTTTATGCAACTATATGATTCAAGGTTTCAATCTCAAATCTATGTAATACTTGACGGTAAATTTGTTTGAAAGAAATTGAACTTTTTCAAAGCAAAATAACTGTTTCTGTTCAACTTTCTCTCATTTCCCAAAAAAATAAAAGTTTTCTATCTATGCATATATATGTGTGTGTGTGTGTGATTATATTATACAATATATTTAATATATAATAAATATTATAATTTCATTCGTTTGGAATGATAGTTGTCTTATTCAGGGCTTGGATGAGACTGTCAAAATTTTCAATTAGTCGAAACCATCATTTCAAACGAGTGAAATTCCCGCCAAATGTTAATGGAATAATAGAAACACGGAACCCACCAGCGGTTCTGGCCTACGCCCACGAGTTCCGTAGAAACGACGCGGCGAAATCGCGGTTTTATCGTTTCTGCTGGCCCACTTCTTCTTCCCTATCAAGCCCAGCACGCGCGCAATTCGTTATCGTCGACGCTTCATCGCGCGTCCCAACAATGCCTCGTTAGCGCGCGATAAAACAAAGCAAAGACGTCCGATTGTTTCCATTCGGGAAACTATTTCCTCTCCCCCTTTCCTTATTTCCTCTCGCGCGTCTTCTTCCTTTCTCTCGGATCGAAAGAAGAGATCGAGCACAATACACGGCGTGCAAAAGTTGCATCGCAAATCGCGCGCGACATAGTTTTCGGAAGCTTGGAGTTTGGAGAATGAAAGGGATGCAGGCGGTTACGAGGTCGCATATTTATAGCGGGTATAATATTACGTTTTACGGCGCGGTGTTACGCGTTTCCGTATATATGCGAACGATAGGGGGGTTTATTTACTTGGAACGGCTCGCGAAAGTACTGGGACACGTCTCGTTTTTAATACTTTTTTTTTCTATTCTCTTAACTCTTTTTTTTCTATTCTATAACAGAATATATATTTATTCTATTCTGTATATTATTCTATTCTGTATATATTTTTGTATTTTTTATTTTATAGAATTTTGTATCTTGATTTTTTATTTTATTATTTTATAGAATTTTGTATTTTTTATTTTATAGAATTTTGTATCTTTATTTTTGTATTTTGTATCTTTATTTTTGTATTTTTTATTTTATAGAATTTTGTATCTTTATTTTTTATTTCAATATTTTATAGAATTTTGTATCTTTATTTTTTATTTTATTATTTTATAGAATTTTGTATTTTTGTATTTTTTATTTTATAGAATATATTTATGTATTTTTTATTCTCTTCTGTAATTTTTCCATAATTCTATAATCTATTATTATTCTACTCTATAATTTATTTATTATCTATTATTCTATAATCACTTTCAATAATTTTTGAACGTGTAAGTAATTTAATTATTTTATTAAATAGTTATTAAATAATTTATATTATTATATATTATTAAATATATTTATATTATATTTAAATATATATATTATATAATATATTTATATATATTACATTAAAAATATATTAAATATTAAATATAATAAAATATATTATAGTATAAATTTTGAGGTATTAATATATTAAAAATATATTATATTTAAAATAAAACATAAATTTTATAATAAATATTTATATTTAAATATAATATATTTATTATATCTAAATATATATCATATAATTAAATTATTTATATACATTATTATTCATCATAATATATTTATATTATTAAATAATTTCTACGTGTAACGTTTAAATTCCGCGTGATGGTCGATTACATTTATCGTTTCGTAGGTTCTATTTTCGCACAAAGTATCAGTTTTGAAACAAACGTGGCGTTCGCTTGTTCCACGATTTTTGAGCGAGGGTGACGAAATTTGTTCGAACATTCATTGTGAAAGAATTTTTATGTACGTCGAGAGAGTCCGAAGGTGTTTCAAAGGAAATAAATTTCACTTTTTATCTTTAATGGAATCGCACATTTACGTAGACTTTTAATACTAGAAAAAGGTATTAGAGCGACGGCAGCAATGGAGCGACAATTTTAGGAAATTACGTACAATTAACGAGAGATATGAACGCGATTGCAGTCTAAAATGGACGATCGTTTAGTCGTAAAAAAATAACCGTTCAATTTTCTTGTTGGTCGCTTGTTCAATGTCAAAAGAAAATCAATCCTCTTCAATTATTATATAACACGAATCATTTACAACAACAAATCACAATGTTTGCACTTGTCCAAAGAACGAACAGCACTCTAAACTCTCGGGCTTGTTGACGTCAGTTTGCAAGTAGAGTACGCCAAATATCACCCAACCCTTCGCGAGCGGTCGCCATCTTCGAGTCTGAACGTCCGGGTGAAAGAATAGAAGGGCCCCCGCGAGGAGAAAAACGAGGGAACAGCGTCGCGACGAGAAAAACAAGAGAAGTTGCAGCGTGTTGCTGGAAGAGTGGCCCGACCTCGGGCATCCGGCAATGTAGGACACGCCACTTGCATCGCCTTGTCGATAAGAATATACGCGAAGGGACCTTGACAGAGGCGGCTCCTCCCACGAGTGACCACGACACGACAACAAGGTGTACGCACACGTAGTTAGGCGATCGTGAGTCGCATATGTACGATTTCACTGCGACTGCACCGGCTAATACGATTCAAACGAATTTCCCAGATGCTCGCCGAGTCCGATCGTGCGCGAATTCGCAATCTCTGCTGGCGCAATTCTTTTCGTTTGCGAAATGCACACGTGTCTACGACCGAGGGTGTGGTATCAACCGCGAAACCGGCCACGGTTCTACGATTCTACGTGTGAAACATGAATCGAGAAACAAAGCCTCCGCTTATGTTACTATGAGAAAGCCGAGTTCGATCAAGTACGGCTTGAATGTTACAGCGAAATTCTAAACACGCGGAGAGATCTAAGAAATGTAGAGTTAAGTGTTTCCGTACGAAGGGAATTATTCTACGTGCCTAAATTATTAAATTATTATTGTTATCGTAAATTAATCTACGAGCGAAAATAAGCGAGAACTGTAGAATAGTATTTATTAATGTATTTTATTGTAACGTGTTGATGTTCATTTAATCGAGCTTATGACTCCGTGTGAAGCATCGTTTTCGAAAACATCGACTAAATTATTCTACGTGCGAAATATACAATAATATTTATTAATGTATTTTATTGTATTTTTATTGTATTTTATTGTAATGTATTAATGTTTTTTATTAATGTTCATTCAAAGAGCTTATAATTTCTCGTAAGTGAGAAATGTAAAATAAAATACTTCCGTATTCTGCATTGTTTGCGAAAAAATCGACTAAATTATTCAACGTTCAAAAGTAAGTAAGAAATGTAAGAATAATACTTGTCCATTTAAAGAGGTTTGTTTTTAGAAAAATAAACTTTGAATATGTTTCGTTGAAAATTACCTTGGTAGTTGATAAATTTTCAACCGTGGCCGGTTGAAAATTTATCGACGATTTCGGGAAATACTCTGTATATTTGATCACTCGTTCGAAGTTTCCAGCGAGAATCGAGCAAAAGTTTTTGTAGAATGTTATAATAGGATTTTATGGAATTAACATTTTATCAAGTAATTTCAACGACTTTGTACTAGTTGAGAGTTCGTTTCTTTACCAGGAAGTTTCTACAATTTTAAGATTAAAAGTTGGTAAAGATGTTCCGAGTTAGATCGGTTTTAATCTGTGGAAATGAGAGATACAACGCATTTTTATAGCAAGAACAATACTTACAGAATAATATTTTAATAAACTATTTGAATTTAAATATTTTAATAAACTAATAATATTTTAATAAACTATTTAAATTTATATATTTTAATAAACTAAACTTACAGAATAATATTTTAATAAACTATTTAAATTTAAATATTTTAATAAACTAATAATATTTTAATAAACTATTTAAATTTAAATATTTCAAAACGATAATGAATTTTAAATTTCGTAATATGGCACGTAGCATAATACAGTGTGCAACACGACATGCTCTGGCGAGTGTGATTTCTCAAATCAAGCGAATTATTGTAATTAATATCTACGATCGTGTACAATTTTTCCCAATTTTCCAATTTATTCGACGCAACAGTTACACGTACGAATACATGGAGCAAATATCCAGAAGATATCCCGTCGTAGCTAACGGGTTAACAGACTAACGAGTTAACAGCTTTACGAATACTTTCGCGAAAAGGTCTGATTTCAGCGGTACGATTGTTTCCACTAAACTGAATTCCCACACATGAAATGTAGTGCTTTGAAAGTTTCTAATTTCGCAAGTTAAATATTTCCCACCTGAAATGAAACGTTGGAGGTTCTTTTTCTTAATAATCTTTTTAGAGCGCCTTCCACCGTGCTCCAAACTGAAACTGAAACGTAGGAAAATTGGCCTTCATCTGCGATCTGTATCTAGTGACATTTTCAAGATGAAACTTTGTCAAAGTATCCTGGTTACACGCCCGTGACATTTACGAAATTATATTCTATCGCGGCGGTATCTGCCAAATTGCACTTTACAGCCGTCTATTTTCGGAAAATATTCAGCGGGATTCACCTTTGACCGCTTATTGCACGTTCGTCGAGTGAAACTGAACTTTATCGCGGCACATTATGCATAATGCGAAAATTTCTCGAATATGTAACGCACTTTCGGTTGGCAGTACCGTGAAAGGAAATTTCAAAGATTTGCTTAATATTTAACACGAGGTGCTTCGATGTTCGTTGTTTAACATTGAAATTTTTAAACGTGAAGCTTAAATAGCGTTCAAAAATTTAAGACAAATTCATTTCTAGTTACAATAATGTTGACGTACATTCATGTTAATAGTTTAGAAAGTTTTCAATAATGAAAATTGATTTTCGCTCTAAAGAGAAATCTAAAGGAATTCCTTCGGAACCTCGAAATTCCTAAAATTAACTCCAACTATGTTCCATTTCGAGAATTAACAAGAAAATAATGAAACGTCGACCAACGTCATGTCAAAATCGTGAAGGTTCTGCAACTTTCGAAATATACATTTACATGTAAATACAGTGTGGATTATTTATTATCTTTCATAAGAAAATGAGAGAATCGCATAAAATTGTTGACGATAAAATTAAATACCACAAAGCAAATATAAACTAATTAATAAATATATTTACACAGGGTGTCCCTACTTTTTCCGGAATTTTTCTATGAGCGAGAATAAGAAAAAGAAGTGTCACATATGCTAAAAAAACTCTTCGTCGAGGGACTGTAATGAAAATTCGAGATATTCCCTGGCCTCGAAGGTCATCAGACCTCACGCCATTTGATTTTTTACTTGTAAAAACTATTGAAACAAAAAGTTCACCATAGAAAAGAGTGACACGCGTGCAAAAATCAATGCAAAGAGTCTATGATCGTGTTTAACGAGACGAAAGCATATCAACTAGAAACTCGTGTTGTAATAAATTCAATTTTCGACAGACATCAAGCCTGCATTCGCAGAAATGGACAAATACTTTGAAATGGAACTAAAAGTAGATAAATATCGTCGAACTTTTATTTCGAATTTTTATTGTAGTTCCTTAACGAGAATTTTTCTTTTTTCTTTTTCTTATTTTCACTTTGAAAGCAACAGACTGGAAGAAAAGGGGAAAAAGGATTACACGTTAGAGAGAGAGAGAGAGAGTGCCAAGAGAGAAGAGAAAGATTTAAAAGAATGCTACACAACATGCAAGGTAACTGGCAGACAGTCAAGAAAGGAGGATTTGCCAATCATAACGAGATCGGTTATATCGCCGGTCGGATTTCCAGGTGCATACCACGCCCTGGTACGTGCTCGTGAACCTTGAAACACCAGCGACATTCCTTTTACAGGGCTGAACGTTCTCGCGTAAAACACCAGAGCTGGAAAACGAGCGTTGAAACGATCGGCCGATCGAAATGTTGACGCGACACCTCGCGAAATGCTCCGCGTTCTTTAAACAGCAGGGTTATTTCTTCGCTCGAGTTATCACGCGATTTGTATGTATTCGGCAAAGCAGTAGGTTTGTTTCTGTCTTTTCTTCTGTGCTTTTATCGCGTGAAGAAGAAATTAAATTTCAGTTCGACTCGACGATCGAACGAAAAGCCGTGAAAAGACCTTCTGTCTTCCAGCGAGAAGAAATCTAGAAATTTGGGTTGGATTTCTTCGAAATAATTGTTAAGGATCAGAAACTTTCGAAATTTTGAAGAGCAAGATTTAATTTCATTATTTAAAATTAATATTTCGATGTATGGCAGGACGAACATTTTTATATATTTTTTTATAATATTATATATAATATATATAATATAATTATATAATATAATATAATATACTATAGTATAATATAATATAATATACTATAGTATAATATAATATAATATAATATAATATAATATTATATTTTATATATATTTTTAATAGAAATCTTTTAAACAGAATTTACATAGACCGAGGATTTTGACCGATTTTTTTTTTTTTGCTATTTTTGAGTAGAAAGTTTCAACTGCTGAATATTACAAATATTACAAAAGTAGTCTGTTTTCGACATTTTATATTATTGTCGACTCAGAATATTTTTGTTCACTGTACAAGTTCAGAGACTCATTTTAATCACCACTAATGATTAATCAAATTTCCTCAGGATGAGACACAGTTCGCAATGTTAGGTTTGAAAATCTTAAAATCTTGAACGTTTGCTATTACAGTCGATTTTGTTATCGCGTCGTTGATTCGTGGCAGAGAATCGTTAGAAACGCGTCAGCTGTTGTCGCAAACTGACAAAATTACGAGAAAAAAATGCCACTTCTCGCACTAACCGTGGAAAGCCACGAAAACAAATAATTTCCTGATTTCTCGTCCGCAGTAAATCAATTTTCTTTCGATTAAACTTTCATCGAGAGAACGGTGGAGAAGAGCGCGAGCTGCTGGAAATTCCAGAGAACCCGGAGAGTAACTTCCACTTACATAGAGTCTCGGCGCGTAATCGAATTAATACCGCGTTTACGAGAAACACAAAGGACACGTGGCGCGGCGAGAGAACAACTTCAATTTCGTAAATTGCGCTTGGGTCGCGAAATGACCGGGAAAACGAGCAACAGAGGCTCTTGAAAAGCAAGAAGACCACGGTTCGCGATCGCCAGTTACGAAAAGAAAAGAAAAGAAAAAAAAAAAAAAAGGAAAAGAGAGAACATACGGTTCGAAAGAAAATGGAGAACGAGAGGAGTGTGGAATTGATGTTACGACCTTGCCGAAAAAACTATTTGCTTTTGCGAGAGCTAACCGCAGCGTGCGGTCCGCGAACGATTGGTCTCCGCTCCGGGAAAAGGAACGAGAGAAATTGGAGATATTTTTCAGAACGAGCGGCGGAATTTTTGTCTCATGAAAATGAAGTAAGAGAAAAGAGTGGAATGAAAGATAAAAATCTTGAAAACGTTGAAACGTCATCGAAGAGGGGAAAGCTTGCAGAGTTTTCGTTGAGCAAACGAAGCCGAATGTTGCGAACAATCATTTTCTCCCTGTATTTCGCCGAATTTTCTTGGTAAAATGTATTCTGCTGGTCTACGAATGTGTTTACTACGAGCATCGCAATTTATTACGAGTTGAGGATATTTACGAATGTTTCGCAGCATGTAACTTTTGTAATTGCGAGATTAACGAGTGCGATTATGTTTGTATATATTTGTGTACGGCCGGCGCTGCAGCGTGTATATCGTTGACGTCAGCGGGTCAAATCTACTTACAGCTACAGTTATGTCACCGGAGTTGAGCTGCGTCCGAGCATCGCCGATACTTTCATACAGCTGACACTTTAAAAACCCTAGCCCGATATGATACAGCGAGCGTAAAAAGCTTAATGGCGCCGAATAAACACGATGCGCAAGAAGCCAAGAATTTTCTGACATAATAATCTGAAATCTGTTTAGCAGAACTGAAAGCCACGTAAAACAACGTATAAATGCAAAAGCCAAACAGCGAGGGGAACTGAGTTGTATAATACGTGAAATATCTTACAATTCTTTCTTTCAAACTGTCAAACTGGCTGCTATTGACGTTAAATTATCAGTTATAATATAAGTTCAGTATAATGTAAATTATAAAATTATCATTGAAGTTGTAAATTTTGAAACTGGTTGTAATTAGTAAATTGTATGAAAAAATTTATAAAGAATATTATTTCGTGCAGCGAAGTGAAAAATTCTTTTACAGATCTCTCAGCCTTGAGGTGACATTGTATTTGAAGATTTAAAGAAGGGCTATATTTAGAGTTCAGTACTTTTAAGACGTTACACTTTTTTTAAAAATTTTATCTTCAAATTCAAAACTATTGATAATAAATCCTTTGCTTCTGCTAACTCTAGATATAAATAGAATATTAACCTTTTAGCTGCGACATTTTTTGCGAAATTGTACAAAAGAGTGAAAAACAAATGAAATTTATATCCGGCATGTTTTATACTATTTTATTAACTATAAAACATATAACAACGTTACAATTAACGCATGATTACATAGTTAGAATGAGTTAAAGTTTCGAAACTGAAAAAAAAAAAAAACCCAATAAACTGAAGTTTATTTTATAAAGAATTTGAGAAATCGTGACAAGATCACAAGCCTAACTATAGTCAGTGACGTTCAGTAGCTAAGAGTTCAGTAGCTTAATTCTCATTTCCATGACAAAATCAGGAGGATTCATAAACGATTCAAACATCGTCAAACAGATCCAAAAAACGCTGGCGGTTGAAACGAAATTAACTAAAGGTATTTGACAGAATTTCGCGCGTCACATTCGAGGTTTGTGCTTTATAATTCACGCCAATCGTCTCTCGAATGGGAGAATGAGTTCCAAGGAGGGGAAACAAGAAAGGTAGAAGGAGAAAGTGGTTCGGACGCGGCGCACAGGGGATCGTCTCGCACTTTGGATCGAGGTCTGCCTTACGCTGGCCGATATTCGACGTTCTTTAATTGGCCAGGCCCCCATAGCGAGGAGAAGGTAAGGTGTTTCGCCTCGCATCACCGTATTTGGACGGCCGATTAATTATGCGCTGAATGCCGTAAACGGGCGAGTCACCTGTTTCGAGCCTGCGAGGCTCGTGCGCGCGCCTTTACGTCTTAACTTCGCCGCTGAACGTTCTAAATCTCCACGTTGCTCCTAACTATGCGCCGCTATGCTACGTTACCGCACTCTTGACACCGTGCCAGGGGACACCGTTTGAAAAATTTGCCCGGCAACTTTCTACGATTTCGAAGGTTAACCCATTGAGTGGGTGCATGCAACTTGCTGCAACGCTGTCACACATTCACTGCTCTGGAATTACACACTTCCTTTTCTCTCGTAGTTTCAGCATCGAGCGGCAGGAGTTTGGTAATTTAGCACCTCGGTCGATCGAGAACTTGTCACAGTACCGGAAATATTCGAATTTCTCGCAATAAATTAGGCGTCAGGGAATTTCTTCATCCCCCTTTTCTTTTCAACGTTGAAAAACAGAAGTTCTCCAATATTAAAATATAGAACGTTTCTCACGTCATAATATAAGTTAGGTGTCGAGAATTCTTTTCAGAAGAAGCTCCATTCGACATTAAAATGCAGAAGTTTTATTAACTTGTTCAATTTAGAAAACGTCGCGCTCGAATTTCCTCCCCCAGCATCGTAGAAAAACGAACAACACTTTCACAGAACGTCTTCAATAATCGTGGAAGATCTTGATTTCGAAGATTTTGCGATCGGTCAAGTTAATTAATTTAAAAAATTTATTGCAAGACTTCAAATTAATTTATGATTTTTTCGTTTTATGCTCGAGCACACACGATTAATTTTTTTGTAAAGGAGGAGCAAATAATTTTATACCTATCGTTAATGTTAATATGATTTATTTTATGTTCGTGTTGGATTTTTTGGAAAATATTGCATAACAATTTGTCACGGATTTAATTCTTCTGGATTATTTAATTTAATTTATATTTAATATAGATTAAGTTTATTCACATTTTAATTTGTATATTAACTTATACATTTATATTTTAATTTATATTCAAACAAAGAGTCAGTTAATTTTTGTAAATAAACAAATGAATAATTTCATATCTTCGTTAATGATTTATTATATGTTTATGTCGGCTCACCGTTTCCTTTAAATTCTAATCTTTTTTAAATTGTCAACGATGATAAAGTTTCGCAGTAACTAACTTTCGATAACAATACTCCGTTTCTATGGTTTCAATTTCGAAAGTATTTCATTTCGTGCAACAACGTTCTTGCAAGTGAGAAACGCGCGCGTAAACACATGCTCGCAGAAACTGGATGGAAATTATCGCGACTCGATCCCTTGATTATCGCGGAATCCTTCACTTTCTACACACGGCGGAGGAAAGTCGTTTGTAATACGTTTCCTGATTCGTAGATCGCGCAACCGTTTGATCCTCAGCCGGCTGACAGCGATTTGGAAACCGCGAATTATTCGTCGGTTGTAACGTTGCACGTGCAAACGCGTGAACTACGTGCCTGAGAGGCCGCGATCTCGCCCGATCTCGCAAAACTCACTGCACACGCCTCTTGCATTCCACTCTAATTGATCTTTCGACATCTGATAATTAAGTTCTTTAATCCTTCCCGCTTTCAGGCTCTCCTCTTTACCAGATGCTGGTAAGGTTGGAACAGGAGATGGGAAATATGGAATTTTTCTTTCCAAAAGAAATATTTTTAATGAAACTTGATTATTAAATATTATGTGTACTGTATTGCAGCGTGCATCCTTTTTGATATATTGTATGTACCTCGTGTTTTGCACGAGTGATAGAAATTATCGTGACTTAATCTTAATGATAGATATTTATACTTTACATCTCGTGCTTCATGTTTATTTTTCATAGAGCTGATTTTCGTGGGCACTTTAGAAATTCTTATCCCTTAGAAAAAAAAAAAAAAAACAAATTTGGTTGTCTACAAATTTCCTACAGAGGTTCCTCGTTGGGCACTTTAGAAATTTCTTATCCCACAAAATGAGTTTCGTGGCCTAAATTTCTCACGGAATATTATATAAAATATAATATTTTACAAACGTAGAATATAGGATGGAGATATTAAAATAAAGAATAAGAAAATATATTCAGTAAAAATTTGTTTAATACTTGTATAAGTGTTAAACATCGATGTAGAACGAAGATAAAATTCCTGTTTTGACCTATAATTACAAACCACTCTGTTACTATTTGCAGTGTTGTAATTTGTAAGACATCTCTATATTATTTGTAACGTGAAAAAAATTTACCTTTGCCTCCTCACGAGTCCCTTAACCTCTTTTTTGTCCCAAAATTGCAACATTTTCTCAGTTTTAAGTATATTTAAATAAGTATTTAAATGTAACCCAGGCGAAATGAATGACAAGTTTATTACTTCTTAATAATTTCTATCCAGTGATGTCGTACCGACATGAGTTCGAAAGAAAAAGAAAGCTACGAATTATTGTATACGGCCCGGTCCCTCGTTATGGTCCGCGAACCAGTTTTGCCAGCGCAACGGGGTTGCTTCTGTGCACTCGTGCTAAATAAATTCACTTGATTTGTTTTCTGTTTGCGCAATCGTCCACATATTATCACGCCGCACGTAATAACAACGCGTTACATCTCTCGAGAGAAAGAGAGACAGAGAGAGAGGAGGAGGACGTGAATGGCACCGCGAAAAGCCATTAGGGCCGCTGTGATATTCGCCAGTGAAATTAATCTCTAAAGACGCTCGGTGCAAAAACTCGTTTCACAAGTCATCGCCGGGTTACGAAGCCATTCTGTACCAACTTCGGCCTCATTTTCGCATCCACGTGCTCTCAAATCTGGAAAATCCTTCGCTAATCCAATGGAGGGAAAAAGATCGATCGATCGCTCTCGAAAATTTGTTTTTTTTTTTTATATGGGGGTTTAGAGTCGCATCGACTACGAGGTGTTTAGCGACGTGTTGGAATTTTCACTTTATATCTGGTCAAGTAGTTGGGTCTTTTTTAGGTAATTAATAACGTTTTTTTTGTTGTTTCTATTTTTTTTATATGGGGGTTTAGAGTCGCATCGACTACAAAATCTTTAGCGACGTGATAGAATTTTTTCTCTTTATATCTGGTCTAGTAGTTGGGTCTTTTTTAGGTAATTGATAACGTTTTTTTTGTTGTTTCTATTTTTTTTTATATGGGGGTTTAGAGTCGCATCGACTACGAGATCTATAGCGACGTGATAGAATTTTTTCTCTTTATATCTGGTCTAGTAGTTGGGTCTTCTTTAGGTAACTGATAGCGTTTTTTTGTTGTTTCTGTTTTTTTTATATGAGGGTTTAGAGTCGGATCGACTACGAGGTGTTTAGCGACGTGCTGGAATTTTCTCTTTACATCTGGTCTAGTAGTTGGGTCTCCTTTAGGTAGCTCACGTTCTTTTTTTGTTATTTCTGGCAGGTTAGAGCGGTGTTTCGGTTTAATTTGTATTTATTTCTTAAGTTTCGGTATTTTCTGCATTCATGTAGCAGGTGTTGGGTGGTGATTTGTTGGTTGAAGGTGTTGCAGAAAGGTGGTTCTGTTTTGCTTACGAGGTATTCGTGTGTGATCCTGGTGTGTCCGATTCGAAGTCTAGTCATTGCTATCCTTTCTTTTCTGCTTATATTGTTGTTTGGTTTTTTTTTTTTTTTTGGTAGAAAT